>NW_026652281.1:10151882-10217978 GCF_009828535.3 Hylobates moloch
CCCAGCTAATTTTTGTATTTTTAGTAGAGACGGAGTTTCACCGAGTTAGCCAGGATGGTCTCTATCTCCTGACCTCGTGATCCGCCCACCTCAGCCTCCCAAAGTGCTGGGATTACAGGCATGAGCCACGGCGCCCGGCCTAATTGTCTCATGGTTTCATAGGCTGCAGAGGAAGCATGTCGGCACCTGCTTCCGGGGAGGTCTTAGGAGGATTTTACTCATGGTGGAAGGCAAAGGGGAAGCAGGCTGTCTTACATGGAAGGAGCAGGACTAAGAGGCAGAGGGGAGGTGCCACACACTTTTAAACAGCCGGATCTCCTGAGAACCCATTCACTATGCAATACCAAGGGGAGATGGTACTAAACCATTCGTGAGAACTACATTGCCATGCGCCAATCAACTCCCACCTAGCCACTCCTCCACCATTGGAGATTACAATTCCACACAAGATTTTGGGGGGGGACACAGACCCAAACCATATCAGCCCCTATCTGGAAAGGCCTCAATTGCAGCCATAGTAAACGTGTGAATCATTGCTCCTTTCCTAATCCCACCTGCTGTTTCAGCTTAGTTTTCCACTCTTATTTCCCTACTCCCAAAGCTCCTGCTGCACAAATCTCTTCTTTCTTTCCAGGGCATTGTCGTCAAGACTTTTGCAAGCTAGTTAGAAATGTTTGCACTCAGCAAACCCTTCTTGTATTCGAGAAGGTGAACTAGATAATGGTGATAGAGAGGTTTAGTGGCTACGGGGCCCTGCTGCTTAGCAGTTAAGAACCTGCCTCTCTTCTAATCCACCTAGCACACACTGGAGCTGGGTGGTCTTACAGAAGTTGGTACTTCCACTTTCCTCATTACAAAATAAAACAACAAAATTACAATATTTCTGAGTTATTTGGAGTGCTAAATGACTTCGTATATGCAAAAATCTTAACAAGGTGTCTGGCACAGAATAAGCATAGAATAAGCTGCCACTGGCAAGAGTTCCTTCTCATACACAAGAAGGTTGTGCGCTTTGGAGAAAATGTGGAGAAAGGACATTTGGACTGGATCTTGAAGTGATCCAGCTTATGGGCAGTGTTTGGGGTTTGGGTAAGAATAGTCTTTGTGGAAAGAATAAGACAAACAAAAGGAGAAAAACAGCCATGGGATGGGGGCATGGGAAGGGAGGGGTCTCTAGCGAGGAGACTGTCACTTGCCTATCCTGTGAGCCTCTTCTCCCCTTCTACCCACCACGAATCCTGGGCTAGAAATAGGAGAACATCTCACTATTCTTATGAAACTAGACCATTGATGTACATCACGCCTGGGCTGCCTCCCTCCATGCTTCGGAGCACTTGCCCCAAATCTCTGGCAAGATCACCTCTTCTTTATGCACCATGCACGAAAGAACCCTCTGTTTTCAGCCTTATCTTGCAGCATAATTATAATTATATATGTTTGTGATAGAGGGTCTTGTCTCCTTGTTGAACTGATTTTTTCCATGTTTGTGAGGGAGCCATGTCCATCTCTATGTTCTCCACCCTTGACTCATGGTGGGGATTCCATGGTTGTTGTCTGAATGTATAAATGGACAATAAATGGATAAACAAAGAGTTAAGTGAACAAAGTATTTTTCTACTAAAGACTAGTCCAAAGCATTGTGTGAAAGCAGTGTAATATAGAGCTGTGTTCTTCAACAGGTGGTGCATGGATCAGTAGCATCTTCCTCACCTGGGAGATTGCTAGAAATGCAGACTCCCAGGTCTCATCCCAGACCTGCTGAATCAGAATCTGCATTTTAACAGGATCCCAGGGTGATTCATGTACACTTTACAGTTTTAAAAGAGTGGTCTAGAGGTTAAGAGAGAAAGCTCTGGAGACCGAGTTTCAGTTCCAGATCTGTGTCTTACCCAGCTGTGTGGACTGGACTTATTCCCTCAGGACCTTAGTTTTCACATCTGTCATATGGGCATAATGATAGGAGCTCCTTCATTGTCCTGTTGTGATGATTAAATGTGTTAACATGTGTAAAATACCTTGCACGATGCTTGCCAAATGCAAGCATTCAGTGTTCAAAAAATAGTAGCAGTTGTTATTATTATTCATATCCTTCTGACTGCCCGTGAGACTGTGGAGAAAGAAAGGAAAGCTCACTGAAGATCTAAATAGACACTGCCCTGTGTTTCCTCTCCACACCCGGTAGCTGGGTGGTGGGGGCCAGCTGGCCTCTGGGCTGCCCCTTCCTGCATTGGGCCCCCTCAGTGGGGCACTGCTGATGTCAGCAGCGTGGCCCTTCTCTCCGCTGTCATGCCGCAAGCCCAGAGCTTCCTGGAGCTGAGGACATCAGCTAGACAGAGAGAACCACCCTTTCCCCGGCGCTGAGTCATGCTATTTCTATTCAGACAGGGATCAGGGCAGGTGGGAAACTCTACAGCCTGGCGGAGATGCCCCAGGCGAGGGATTGGGTGACTCATATTGGGACATGAGTCACACTTATTACATAAGGGCAGATCAAGAGTATTCAAGCACCACACAAGCCTGAATCTGTCCCCACCGACTGGGGAGGGGGTTGTCAGGAAGGAGACTTGCCCAGAGACAAGTCTTGGAATCTCCAAAACAAGTTGGCCCCACTTCTCACGAGTTGCTTCTTTCACATATGCCCAAGGACAATATCATCATCATCATCATTGATGTGGTTATAATTTGAAACAGGCAGATAAATTTTCAGGACTAGAGAAAACCTGTGGATAAATTACTTTAACTTTCAGAGGTACAGATTAATTAGCACCCAAACATTGGAGATATGAAAAAGCAGTAACTCTCCTTTATAAGAGCTATGTAAAAAAAGTGAAGTCAATTTAAAAAGCAATTCAGTAGAAGAAATACATTTATTTAACAAACAAGGGATAAAAATTTTACACTGATGAAATTAATAGTATTCTTCCTTCAACATATGCATACTCCAGGATTGTGAAGGTAGACAGAGATGGATACCCACTGATGATGAGTGTGGCAAAAATCAATGGAAGCTTTCTGTCATGAAGTTGGGCTTAAAAGACTTGTGACATTGGACCTTCTAGGTTTAAGCTAAAGACACAATCTGAAATAAAAAAGATAGTTATGAAGAGAGAAATGTTTTCTAAATTATTACTTAGAAGCAGGGAATACAGAAAGCACTTTTCAAATCCAACTATACAATTTGGTGTCATCTATAAATGGTAAATATACTGGGCATTCAGCTATTGAAAAAGCTTTTGAAGTCCTTGTACTATAGAAGATGCTAGTGCTAAAATGCTGGGTTAAATGATAATGCAGAAAAAAAATTTTTAAAGCCTTAGGGTCAAAGATACATTAACAACAACAAAAGGTCTCTCTACTCTGGAAAAAAATCCAACTGTAAAAGACTCGAATGAAACAGAAAAATATTACCATTAGTTATGGGAATTCAGTGAACATTTTCCATCTTGATTAAATTTTCAAAACTTTCTGTACTTAACATGTCTTTATAACATAAATGTATATACAAATGTATTATAAATAATAAATGTCATGTATACTTATTTAGAATATATATGAATATATAGTATAAAAGTGATATATAATATATAACATATGTTTTGAAACAATGAATACTAGTAATATAGTATAATATAATATATAGTAAACTGTCAGATTAAAGTTGAAGGAGACTCTGTGGCCAGTGTTTTATACTCATATATCACATTCTTCTTATGTGCAAACGGTGACCAGCATACAAAGGTTAGCTAATTCATAACTTTAGTCCAGTGTACTTTAGAAGAAAAATCAGATGGGTGTGGATTATGTGCTATATTAATCCCTATGGATTAGATATTTCTGTGTAGAGAACTCTGATTAATTTCCTTATTGCTGATCTAGCCAGGCAACAGCTTTTACTTGTGGTAGTTACAGGCCTTTCGGCCTCACAGTAGATAAATCAGATGGCAATAGAATTGGTACACACTCCCTTCCATCCTCTCCCCACCCTTTCAATAAATGTCAATTTGCTGGGTTTTTCTGGGCCATGGAATGTACGTGTCATAACCGAAGAACAAATCCATTTGCATTCTCAACCCAAACACGATTTTGGAACTCCAAACCTCCCTGAATGCCAACAGGGCTGTGGCTCCATGCCCAAAAATATAAAGGGAGAGTCTCTCACTTCCCATGCAATCTTAAATCTGTTTTACATCAACTGGTGGCTCCAATAGAAGAAAGTGGCCAGAACCAAATACTCATATTTGGATACATCAATCCGGTTAATCCCCTGGTCCTGCTAAGGACTTGTAAAAACACAGTCCAGCTATCGTGAGGCATGATGTTCTTTGCAAGCCCTGATCTACCAGGCACACAATTGCCATATTCATTTTTCAAGGCCCCATCTCTTCTTCTGTTGATCCCCAACCAGGGGTTGCAAACTAAAGCCAGTGGGCCAAATGCAGCCAGTTGCCGGCTTGCTTTTTCTTTTGGCCCTTTCTTAATGGCCCTTGATCTAAGAATGGCACTTATTTATTTATTATTAACCAAATGGTTTGAAATGATTATATAAATATGTACCTAACAGCCTTGAGGCTGCCTTTTGGCCTTGATTTTGCCCAAAATATTTACTCTCTGGTTCTTAAAAGAAGCCTGTCCTGAAAGTTTTTGTTGTAACCATCCCAACCTAAGATATTATTTCCTGGATGCAGCTCCTTACTGATACTTCTGTTCCATGCTGCCCCCTCCCCACATTTTTTTTGTTGTTGTTTTTTACAAGCTGCCAGAAAATCCAACAGAGCATGACTTTCCTTTCCTTGGAGCCTTCCTACGGCTTCTCTTTCTTAAATAAAATTCAAACTCTCTACCTTTTCCTTCAAGCCTGAAGCCCCTGCCTACCTCTGCCTTCATCACCAACAACTGTCCCACTGGATGGGTTCCAGCCGCCTGACTAACCTATTCTTTTTCACGTTGAGCCTTTGGGCATGGCCCTAGAATATATGCTTCATGAAGGCAGAGATTTCATATTGGTGATGTCATCATGTTCTTCAGGGTGGTGTCTGGCACATAACACACATTGTATTTATTCTGCACCATGGAATATACCTGTACCAAAGAACAAATCCATTTGCGTTCTCAAGTCAAACACTGTTGTGGACCTCCAAGCCTTCCTGAATGTCAGCAGGGCTTTTTTTATATATGTAAATATCTTACATGCCAATTCTACTACTTACTGTATTTTGCTCCTTTATCCATCTGTAAAATGTTGATAAAATATAAATTCTGCCTCCCAGCATTGCTATGAAGATTCAAAGTCACCTATTTTTGCAATATATAGAGAGAACTGACATTAGAACTTAGGTCTTTCTCATACTCGGCTGCAGCATCCTCTCTTCATTCAAACATTAAACCTTCCTCTGCTACATGACCTAGGGACAAATCCGTGTGTCTGTGAACACATGGCCTTCTCTTGGAGGAAATATCTTTGTCTTTGTGTCAGAGTGATATGTTTACGTGCCCTCATCCAGGCGGCCTTGTGGTACTAAATGACTCAAATTCAAGCTTGTAATCCTCCAAAGCCAGTGTCTGGTTTGGTGCTAGAGAGCCTTGTTTTTATACTGTAACTACTGCCTAGAAGAGGAATTCTAGCACCTTTTGTCCATCCTCTCCCCTGCCCAGCTGTGGGGCATGAGGCCACCCCTCTGGCCAGACGTCTGGGTTCCTGCTGCTTTTTGCTGTGTTCACATGACTCCTTGGCTGCACTAGGTTCTTTGGTTATTGGTTGGAATAGGCACTTCCAGGGAAGGAGAGGAGGAGGGAAACAAGGATTTGATACACAGTTGCAACCTTTCCATTTATGGGAACATGGCTTTTAATTCAGGCTTCATCTTCAACCATGGTCTTTCCCAAGCTTTTTTCATGTTATTGCTTCCCTTGTGATTTTTATTTATTGGTTCTGCTGCTAAACAATTACTTACTTAATATTTTCCTTTAAATCATCTCACTTTGTATTCAAGTCTGTGGATGCCAGGCCAAACTCCTTGGCAGAGTTCAGAAGGCCCCTCACTGTCTGCCTAGCTCCCATCTTAGCCCCTGTCTCGCCACTCCCTGTATCTCACCAGACATTTCACTTAACTGACCATCAGAGTGGCTATTGAAGCTTGCTACCTGTGTCATGGAATCCAGTGTCTAAAGCATTATTGTGTTGACCAAGGGGAGAAAACAGTTTTGTAAAGAGTTTTTTTTTTTTTTTTTTTCATGAAGAAGAGTAGGAATATATTGGTCTACTTCCAAATCAACAATAAATAAATGGTCCCACTTATTTATTTTTTTAACCTGGTGCGAACACTTCTTTATCCAAAGAATTTGCTTTGCTTCTTTCATTTTCCCCTTGAGGACGGCTCCCGAGGCCATAGAATGAAAGAGGCCTGAAAAAGCACGCCACCAGTAAACCAGCATGCCATTCAGTATCTTTTCTTACACAACAGTTATTTGTAAACTAATCAATAAACTTTTCTCATTTTGTTTGCTCCTTTAGAACTCTTAGCAGCCGCCTGCTGAACCATGAAGAAACTTAAAATAGCAATGATCTCCTCTTGACGCTGCCGCCTCTTTCTCCCCATAGAACTCACTAGCCAATCTGTGGTGTTTATACTCGAGGCCGTATGAAGCTAATCTGTATGGAAATAAAGGATAAAAATATTCAGATTGAGTTTTACTAAGTGAACCGGAGGTTTTTCTGTTCAGCAAAATAGGCCAGGTAAATGCGTTTCTGATACAAAATAAATCACTGGCTTGAAGACCTATATTTCCCGTTTACCATTTTGCTTAGACGCAATTCACAGCTCTCTGCGTGGATTGTGAAAAGCACCAGCCCCTTCCCCCAGGATAGTTCCAGGAGCAAAACTCATGTTCCTGTTAGAGTCTGGGAGTCCTCTTCTCCCAGCCTGAGGCTGAAGGTGTTCAGGACTTCTCAGAGGGCCAAGGGAGACAGAGGAAAAGGAAAACACTCAGGGATGTGTTTTTCGAGCAATTTACTAGCTAGGCCCTGAGTCCTTACTCAGGAAATAAGACACACACTCTGGCTCTGGGTACCAGAAGTTTGTCACACAGTGTTGTGAATGCAAAGATGGAGACAGGTAAGGGGTTGCCATAGGAGAACATAAGAGGGGAGCCCCACCAGCAGGGCAGGTGTTCAGGCCAACCCTTTTGAAGCACTTGGTTCTAGTCTAGGTGTTTTCATTCATTCATTCACTTAGTCATTAGTTCAACAGTATCTGCTGAATGCAGGTGTCTTTTTAGAAGGAGAGCAATGAACAGAAAAGACGTGTTCTCTTCTCTCATGAAGTACATAGTTTTAGTGTATCTTACTATTATTATTATAATTATTATTAATATTTGAGACTGGGTCTTACTATATTGCCCAGGCTGGAGTTCAGTGGCATGGTCAGGGTTCACTGCGGCTTTGACCTCCCAGGCTCAAGTGATCCTCCAGCCTCAGCTCCCCAAGTAGCTGGAACTAATGGCAGGCAGCACCACATCCAGCAAATTTTTTTGAATTTTTAGTAGAGGCAAGGTCTTGCTATGTTGCCCAGGCTGGTCTCAAACTCCTGGCCTTAAGCGACCTTCTTGCCTTAGCCTCCTAAAGTGCTGGGATTATAGATGTGAGCCACCTGGCCAGTTTTACTGTATCTCAAAGCATGACCTGCAATATGGGAAAGAGGGAAGGAGAGGAGAGGAAAGGATAGTCATTCCAGGTCCAGGGAGTGGGAGGAGTAAATGCATGGTGACAAGACATAGCCCAATGTTTCAATGTTTTCTTGAACTGCACTGCATTCATTACTTCTTCATTGTGATCTTTCAGGTTGGAAGTTGGAAGAAATGATAACTGGAAGGGCTATGTCTTTAACTTGTCCAGCAGGCAATATAGAAAAATTAGTGCCTTCTTTTTTTATGGTTCTCCCATATGCTTTATTTTTATATCTCAGGCATAGAAAAAAATAAACTTTAGAACTCTTAGAGCAAATATTTCTGAGAAAGTTCTTGATTTCTTTATAATGGACTTATTTCAGTCTACCTCAGGTCATAACGAATGCCATCAGACAGAGGTGACGAATGCAAAGCTGTGGGCAGGTGCTGATCTGGACTCCAGAAAAGACCATGGGCAAGGGCAGCCCTGTGTGGTCAGGGGAGTCACAGATTTGGTGGCAGAGCTCAGAGAAAGGTAGCCTGGTACATATAGTGCATTTAGGGCATTCTGATGAAGGGGAAGCATTTCAACATGCTCTGGTTTGCCAAGTCTGAGTAAAAAGAAATAACAGCCATGGACAGTCCTTCCTGAATTATCAGAATTTTTCCAGGAGTGAAAAAAGCTCCTGATAACTGATGCTTGCATGTATGTTGAACCATATGAAAGAAGTTGACCATTTGTGCTCTGTAGGGTGCCAGTTTTGTAGGTTTTCACCACTCTGTTGCAGGTACAGAATGGGGATCTTTATCCTTGGCATCTCACATTACCTATTTGGGCTGCTAAAGTCTTTACTCCATAGCTGAAGAAACCAAAGCTCAACAAGGTGATGTAAATTGCCCAAAGCCACACAACCAGAGGAACCAGGATTCAGAATAAATCTGTTCAATGTCAAAGCCTGACCATGGATTGAGGCTCAGGGGCCTCTATCTTCCCTGTCTCGGAGCCTGTAGGGCCCTTGAGAGCCCTGTGGTCTGGGCTCTTTTCTACTGGGTGGCCCAGTCTGCTCTTTTCTACTCTGCATATCATCTTCTCTGGACTCTGAAACCAGCCTGATCCTGGATGTCTTTGTGCCCTGATTGGCTGGAACTTCAAGGAGCTGGAGGATGAGACACTGACTTCTGTGGGACACTTGGCTTCTGATGAGGGTGGAGGCTGGATAGATTCTGGAAGTGTTTCCTGCAGGGGTTTCTCATACTGACTGTCTCAGCACCCACCTCCCCCAACCTCGTCACAGACCCTGTTTTGTCAAGAATTCTCCAGAACTGATATTATTATTATCATTTTTATTATTAGTTTGAGATGGCGTCTCACTCTGTCACCAGGCTGCAGTGCAGCGGCACCATCTTGACTCACAGCCATCTCTGCCTCCCTGGCTCAAGCCATTCTCCTGCCCCAGCTTCCTGAGTAGCTGGGATTACAGGCATGCACCACCACACCTACCTAATTTTTGTATTTTTAGTAGAGATGGGGTTTCACCACACTGGCCAGGATGGTCAGGACTGAATTATTAACAACAAAGCTTAGATAGTTACCAGCCCTTCCTTGAATCCTCAGCTGTAAAAGCGGGTTTATAGCAGTCAGAATGGGCAAAGTTACGCTGTACAAACAAACATTTCCCCAAACTCTCAGTGGCTTAATGTAATCTAAATCTCTCTCTCTCTCTCTCTCTCTCTCTTTCTATCTCTTTTCCTCCCTGTGCTACATCTCCAGCAAGGGTCTACAGGGGGTCTGTGCTCATCAGGGCCACACAAGGCCCTAGGCCAAAGGGGGCTTTCTCTCAATATATGTTTCTACAACCACCTTGGCATAGGGAGTAATATGGTTTGGCTGTGTCACCACCCAAATCTCATCTTGAATTGTAGCTCCCATAATTCCCACGTGTTGGGGGAGGGATCTAGTGGGAGGTAATTTAACCATGGGGGTGGGGCTTCCCAGTGCTATGCTCATGATAGTGAATAAGTCTCACAAGATCTGATGGTTTTATATAAGGGAGTTCCGCTACACAAGATCTCTTGCCTGCTGACACCTAAGACACGCATTTGTTCCTCCTTCACCTTCTGCCATGATTGCAAGACCTCCCCAGCCATGTGGAACTGTGAGTCCGTTAAACCTGTTTTTCTTTATTAATTACCCAGTCTTGCGTATTTCTTCATAGCAGTATGAAAATGAACTAATATAGGAAAGAAACATCAAATTGCCCACTGTCTTTTAAAGCCACCCAAAGTGATGGGTGTCACTTCTTGATGAAGGCTTTGCTCACATCTCATCGGCCAAAGCAAGTCACCTGTTCATAGCTATCTTCAAAGAGAGTGGAGAAATAAAATTTTTTCACGTGTCTGGAAGACAGGGCACAAGAAATACTTGGGGAGGCCACTGAAGGCTCCGCAGCCATTCAGGATAGTGTACAGGAAAATGAGCTCATCTCTTGGCCATTAGACATGGCTCTTCCAAGCACATAGCCTGGTGAAAGGCTGATTCAGTAGGACAAGCGGCTAACCCAAGCAAGCTCTAATGTCCAAAAAAATCATAAGGGCATATTTGAGTACACTTCCATCACTGAATGTTGTTATTGTGGTAAGAGGCTAGAACCAAGTGAGTAAAAAGAGTTGGCTTGCTAGGATATCGCCATATTGCTAAGGCAACTTTTTCCCTTGGTATTCCATCTCAAGCAGGCCTGACCCCAAAGAGTAGCCCTCATTGAATAATAATAAAACTTAGACATAACATCCAAGTAGTCTTCCCATATGAAAGCCGATGGTAATTTTATAGGGAAACATGTCCATATACCATTCCAGAATCTTTCTCTGAGTTACACGAGCCAGATCAGCATTGCAAATCTTTCTTTGGACAGTCATTAGTCACTGGGATGAGTTGCACACTATAAACTGATAGCCCTTAATGTTCATGTCAAATAAACCTATTAATACAGAGTTTATACGTCTATATATAATAGAAGGCATCAGTGAGTACTTCCATATGCTGATGTGTCTGATGTGAGTATAGGCAGCTTATAGGCAATGGCCAGAGACAAGAAGAGCAAGCTACTGTTTTAGTTTATATTGTGACATTGCATGGTTCTACCCCTCCATTTCTTTAAATGCCATCTAAATCTGAAGGGGGAAAAGGTAGTGAATAAAGAAATTAAATAAA
This sequence comes from Hylobates moloch, assembly GCF_009828535.3. NCBI lineage: Eukaryota > Metazoa > Chordata > Mammalia > Primates > Hylobatidae > Hylobates > Hylobates moloch. Next base: position 10,162,756 of record NW_026652281.1, read on the forward strand.
ATGTTGATGTCCACACAAGCTGATATTTGTCATGCATCCTTTCTTATTTAAGCAAAATGGTTGCATTTAAGGTGAAAGCAAAAAAGACAAAGTGCTGAGAACATTCTCACTGTTATTATTTTTTACCGGTAGTATCATTCCTTTTTTTCAACAAATGTTTATTTAATGCATACAGTGTGCTGAACAGAGAAGAAGATAGACAAGGTCCTTGATTTCATGAAAATTATATTCTAGTGAGATACAGACACTGAGTAAGTAGACAAATACTTATATAATCAAATTTCAGGTAATAAAGAGTCCTTTAAGGAAAAACAAAGCAAGGAATGAGGATGATGAGTGACAGGTTGTCTTTAGGTAGCATAGGCTGGGATGCTTCTCCAAAGAGGTAATATTTGGGTTAAGAAATGAATTAAAGTGAGTGGATGAGTCATTGGAAGATTTCAAGGCAGATAATTTCAGGCAGAGGAAGCTGGAAATTCAAGGACATCTTAATTTTTGCTTTGAGCAACTGAGTATATGGCAGTGCTATTTACTAAACGGGGAAGAAATGAGTTTGAGGTGAGAAATCAAAAATTCTATTTTGCATCTCTAACATTTGAGATGCTTACTTGGCATCTGAGTGAAGATATCAAGTATGTAGATAAACATATGAGTCTGGAGATTTAGGGAGACATCAGAGCTAGATATACCAATATATAAATTTGGCAATCATCAGCAATGAGATGGTATTTAAAACTAAGAAACCATATGAGGTCACTTAGAGAATGAGTTATAAATATGGAAGAGAAGAGGACTAAGGCCAAAATCTTTGGATGAACCAACATTAAAGATTGGGACAAGACAAAGAATTGAACTGGCCAGAGATAAGGGAGGAAAACCAGGAAAGTACTGGGATTGAAAAGCTAAGATTGGCCGGGCGTGGTGGCTCACGCTTGCAATCCCAGCACTTTGGGAGGCCGAGGTGGGCGGATCATGAGGTCAGGAGATCGAGACCACGGTGAAACCCCGTCTCTACTAAAAATACAAAAAATTAGCCGGGCGTGGTGGCGGGCGCCTGTAGTCCCAGCTACTTGGAGTGGCTGAGGCAGGAGAATGGCGTGAACCCGAGAGGCGGAGCTTGCAGTGAGCCCAGATCGCGCCACTGCACTCCAGCCTGGGCGACAGAGCGAGACTCCGTCTCAAAAAAAAAAAAAAAAAAAAAGAAAAAAGAAAAGCTAAGATCGTAAAAGATTTCAATAAGAAGAAGTAACCTAACTACGTGTGCCACATGACACTGAGAATTCAAAGACAATGCAGCCTAAGATGTGGGCATTGAATTGATGAAGGTGATTAGAAAATTTAACAAGAACCGTTTTAGTTGAGCAGTATGGAGGAAAGTTTGGAAGTGTGCTGAGGGATTCTGGAATGACATTCTGATGTGTTCCTCCACAAAAAGGTGGTAAAGAAATGGTAGGAGCTACTAGGAAAAGTTGTGAAATCAAGGGCAAGTTTCTTTGTTTCTTTGTAGATGGGAGACCTTTTGGCGTGTTTGGATGTTGGTGGGAATGACTCACTAGGTTGCCGAAGCAGGACAGAGAACAGTAACTGCAGGAGTAAAGTCCCTGGAAGGGTGGGTTTAGGTAGCAGCAGGGAGGTAGGAGCCATCATAATAGGAAAGAAGAGAAGATCGAGTCTTTGTGTAGAGATGAAGGTAGAAAAGAGAAAATGCGCTTCTGATTGTTTCTATTTTCCGAATAAGGTAATTATCGTGTTCATCTATTGAGAATGAGAATTGACTGTTTGAGGAAGGAGAAGAAAGTGCCAACAGTCATCTGGATCAGTAGGAGGAGGTATTGACTGGGGACTGTGGTTAACTGTTCAGGTAGTGCTGGAGGCCCACTGAAGACATTTGGCCATAAATCTAAAGTGAGGCCGATAAACACAGTTGTAAATTTTTCTCTAGCCACGTTCTGATGCTTGGGTATGGGCATGAAGCAAGAAGAGAAATGAGCTTCAACGGGGATGCGATTTACAATAGCAGTGACAGGGGCAGAGGAAGCTGAGGTTAGGAGAGGGAATTCTTGTAGGGATGAACCGTGGAATCCAAACTTAAGTAAAGCAGGTGATAGCATATGAGCCTGGGATTGGAGTCTCTAAAGGGGCATAAGCCCTGCCTGTGTTGTTGTGTAGATTAGAGAACGTGATCTTCCTGTGGGCAGAACGTCTGATGTTTGACAGCTAGATATTGGAAGTGGTGTGGCTACTGATAATATACAAGGTTAGAGTACATCTTCGGAGGAAGGATAGCTGAAGTGTGCTGGAGAAAAATCACTAAAAGATCATTGTCTAGAGGAAAAAAATACAAGAAAACATTGACTTATTATTTTTACACAGTGGCTACTAAAAACAAAATGAAAAAGGGAGGTGGGAATGAACTCCCAACTTGCGTAATTTGGTAAAGTGAACCAGTGAATCCCACCCAAATGCAATGACCCTCTTTTGATCAGTTTTGAGTTCTGCCTATGCAATTTTATGATAATAAGGTGTTAACATTTGACATCAGTGAGTTTTTTTTTAAAAGAAAAACAGATTTACAGTTATTCTTTTTAATAATCTCACAGGGTCTGGCTCACATTGCCCATTTATTCTTGAGTGTGAGAGAGGAGATGGATTTAGAATAGGGTGGAAAGTAATACAGATTCCAAAGTTTCTCGTAATGATAATGCAAATGACAATGAGTGACCTTAAACTGAGGTGCCATTAATAGTTGTGGTGATTGTGAGTTTTTGTGGTATTTTGTAATTCCCATGTAGTTTGGAGGGGTTTCATGAACATCTGGACACTGCCATGCATGCATATTAGTCATGTGAATGACATCCAACAAGAGTGTTGATGGAAAATAAAGGGGGAGGATGTTGGGGATTTCTACTCTAGGAGACAATGTGTTCACTTGTTATAGAACTGGCCCCAGTGAATCACACCTCCTCAAACACATGCTCCTTTGCTATGTGATTTTGCTATACCTTCCATCAAGAAGTAGAGTTTACTTTCCCATGCTTTGAATTCAGCTAACCTTGTGACTTGTTTTGACTAAGAAAATGTGGCAAAAGTGACATGGTGTGATTTCTGAGTCACAGCCTTAAGAGATCTTGCAGTTTTTGCTCTTGCTTTCCTGGATCATGGCTGCCTCCACATGAAGGTCCAGGCTAGTCTTTTGGAAGATGAGAGCCATATAGATTGGGAGGCCCAGCTGACAGCCAGCACTGTCACCCAGATATTTGCCATCTTGGATCCTCCAGCCCCTATTAAGTCACTAGCAGACTGCCGTCATACACATGGCCCTACTGGAGATCAGCATAAGATTCACCCTGCCGAGCTCAGCCCAAATTGCCAATGCATGGAACTGTGAGCTAATGAGTGACTGCTAATTTACTAAGTTTTTGGGTGATTCATTATACAACACAAATCCAAAGGGAGAGGGAGAAGTAATGTCTATTGAGTATCTACTTTGTGTTGAGCAACCCCTGAGGACATTATCTTGATTTTGCTTGATTACATCTCTCCTAGGAGGTATAAGTTTCTTCACAGTAAGAAAACTGAAGGTCAAAAAAGTTCAGTAGCTGACCCAAAGTTACACATCTTCTGAATAACAGATCAAAGATTAAAACCCAGAATGTGTCTACAGGCCCAAATACCACTCTGTGAATATGTTAGTTTCCTAACTTAAACTCACTTGCAAAACATCTTTGTATGTATTGGCAGATCTTTATACAACCTTATGTATTATTTATTTAATAATATTTTCTTTAAACTGGCTCACTGAAATAAGTAACTAATCAAACAAACATATTTAAGGCAGAAACATTACTGTGACTAATAACCCTGTCTAATATTTGTTGCATGCTTTTCCTAGGGTAAATTCTCTCCTAATTGCTATACATGAATTAATTAATTTAATACTCACAAAAACTCTATGAGGTTGGAGCTATAATCATCATCATGTCCATTTTACAGATGATAAAAATAAAGCATGGAAAATTAAATAGTTGCTCAATGTCACCAAAGAAGTAGTTGGCTATAAGCTCTGTGGTTCTAGCACCTGCACACTTAGCCCCTAGGCTAGAGGTTTTTAACCAGGGGCAGTCTCGCCAGGGAATATTTGGCAATAATCTGAAGACATCTGGGATTGTCCTGATTGGGGAATGTGTTACTGGCATCTAGTGGGTAGGAACCAGGAATGCTAACAATTATCTTACAATGCACAGGATAGCTCCCTACCACAAAGAATGATCCAGCCCAAATGTCAACAGTGCTGAGGTTAGGAAATCCTCTTCTAGGCCATTCTCCCTTTATAAATGGTAAACAGAAACAAGTAAATAGAAACTCAGCCAAAACCAAACAATGTTAAAGAATCTCTCTAGAAACCATTGCTTGCCTGGTATATAAACCTTGGACTTCTCTTTGTGTTGAAAAAGAGATTTGCAAACATTAGAGAGATAGTAAAGACAAGCACCCAATGGACGCTTTTTCCTTGGTGTCATCAGAGGATTATAAAACACTTATAATGAAAATTAAATCTTCTTGTGTGAATCTAAGTTTTTTACACCACGCCCGAGTCCCTACCAAATCATCCCACAGTCCACTGGCACACATCCCATGTCCTCTGGAGCATGAGGCACTATATCCTCTATATAGTGGCTGATGGTCCAAATCCAGCCCACCACCTGTTTTGCAAATAAAGTTTAATTGGAACATACTCACACCTGTTCATTGATATACTGTCTATGGCCACTTTTGTGCTATAGCCACTGAATTGTGTAGTGACAGCAGAGACCATATAGCCTGCGAAGGCTACAATATTTACCTTGTGGCCCCTTACAGAAAATATTTGCCAACCCCTGCCTAGAACTGTGCCTGGTACACAGTTGATACTCAATAAATACTTGCTAAATGAATAAAGCTTTTGAAGACACCACTTTGAGCTGAAACCCTCTTTCTACATTGCCATTTCCTCCATTTCCCCCAACACTCTCTTCCTCTTACCCCATCCCTCACCCATTTATTTATTTGTTTGTTTATTTATGCATTTCCACTTTGCTCAACATGAAGTGACAGCTCCATTCTTAAAACAAACACTTGTCGGCTGTGTCATTGATCACTGTAAGCTGCTCAGTTTTAGGGCTCAGAGATATAAATGGATCTGCTTGAGAGAGGATGGTGATGGATCACCGTCTTCTCGGGAGCCTGAGCAGTTCCCTTTCTCCCTGTGGCTGTTGGCATTCACCACACTTTCTCAGCTCCAGCACTAAGGGATATATAATAGACACTGGAGGGCCCATAAAAGTAACATCTGAAACTGCCGCAGAGCTGAGTATTGATTTATTCATTACTATAAATTTTTTGTCATTACTATGCAATTGCTCTATCTCAGGAAGAATTGATAGATGGGGTTGGAACCTGCAACTCACTGCGCAAAACTTTTTCCCCCTTCTATAATTTCCTGTGACTCTTCTAAAGAATCATTATTCCTTATTACATAGCTCTGGCATGCCACCTATTTAGATAAATGCGTGAACAAGTGTGCAGTAAATATTCATAGTAGCCCATGTGTCAACGATATATGTCACTAATTAGACAATTTAGTGGTTCAAATAAATAAATAAGAAAATAGAAAAACACCCAGGAAAATAGTGAAATAAAACACAGACTCCTTGTAGGGGTCTGAGCATATAGGACAGCTTTTCAGGCTCATAGTGTCATCTTGCATGCTGGCAGCCTATCAGAAGGTCACAGAAGGGCTGAAAGAGACTCCGTACAGATGGGAAAAGAAACAGCAATGTATTCAAATATGGAGGAGATGGATTCACTTTGTCAGTGTGCATGACAAGTGCATGACATCTGTTTGGGCCTTCTCAGCAAGCCACACACTTGTTACCTAAGCAAGTCCCCTAGGGAGTGCTCTCAACAGATACATGGGCCTTTTTGTCTCTTCTACCCTCATTGTTTTGTTGAGTTTGCTATTTTACTATTGTGTTGATGCAAAGATAACTGGGCTCAGAGTTTGAAGATGATGGGTTCGAGTCCTGACTTTGCTGCAAAGTGAGAAAATTCCTTATTCAACTTGGGCCTTAATGTTCTTATCTGCAGAATGGGAATGGGCATCATTCTGATAATAATGACAATGATGGTGCTAATAAAGCTCAGATGAGGCAGCGGACATGGAAGCCCTTTGCAGAGTCTAGAGTCTAAACAGACATAAAAAGAGTTGTGGATTTTTTTAATTTTTAAATCAAGGAATGTGATATAGGCATAAAAAGCAACTATTTAGAGAATCAAGAAATTAGAAGCTACTATTTACTGGGTTCCGCCTTTATATTCTGAGCCAGACTTTTCCTATGGGTTTTCCACTCGGATGCATCCAAGTGAGGAGGCTGTTTTTCACATTTTACTGATAGAGAAACCGAGGATTAGAGACATTCAGTGTAACTTGCCCAAGGCCAAGTGAGATGCTGGAATAACACCTACCTCCTTCTGGCTTTATCCCCCATACCTCTCATGCTGCTAATACATGCTGTGTTGCATCTAGGTTAAAGTTTAAAGGACTTACTCTGTTTTTGAAGAAATGAAAAGATTTCATTTGGAGTTGTCTACAGAAGTTGACTGTATCGACCAAACTCACAGAGTGATCCTCCTCAAGTGGCACCGGTTATATGAACAAGTCAGAGTCCTGTTCCCATAAATGCAGTTATCCCAAACTCAGTCAGTTTGATTAAGGGTCTCTGTGGTGACCTCATCAAGTGGTGTTAAACAAAAATAATTGGATCTACTGAATCCTGAGATCTGACTGATTAGCTTCCAATGCATGAATCTGGCCTTAGCCCTTTCTAGTGGTGTGTTAGAATGGGAAGGAGATGGATTCACTTTGTCAAAGAGCTAAAGCTGTGTCTTCTGCACATGGCTAAACTAGTCGTGGTCCCCTCTGGTATGTTAATTTCTCAAATGTAGATAGGATAAATCCTACACATGGCCAATAAGCAACCATATAAAAAGCAAACATTCATATCTGGGTTTACCTAGCTGTAATTAAGAGCACTAGTTACTTTATTTAGCAAGTAGTTTACACACGACAGGTATCGGTAGCAAAGGAAAACACTAGGAATGCATGGATGAATCAAATTTAGATGATTGTACCCATCATCAGAGCGCTTGTTAAAAGCCCCTGCTGTAATTGTTAAACAATAAAAACATGGATGTATGAATGGATAAAATATGGATGCATGCATAGGTGGACAGAGGAATGAATTGATGGATGGATGAATAGATGAATAAATGAAACTGTCTGAATTACCTAGACACCTTTTCAATTTTTTCTGATTCAGAGGAAGGCGCAAATCCATTTATTAACATACTCTATGGCTATCTTAGGTACCAGAATGAATCTTTTTATGTTCCATATTAATATACTCCTGTTGCAAAATGTCTTCCTTTTTATTGATAGTTGAAGCTCTGACTTGTCTCTTGTCTAGGTTTTGTCTCTTAGTCAAGTCTTTCCCAACTGTCACTCTGATTGCACTCTGCATGGACTTGAATCAGGGTTAGTCTCTACGTGTCTCTTCCAGCCTCCCTGGGATTCACCTAGTACTCAATTCAGTGCCCACTGGAGAAAAATTCTACACAGTGGATAAATGAATAGATGCTAATCAATGGAACATTGCTGGGTGGATAGAAAAATGGATAACCATGTCTTTCATGCTTGTTCCTCCAATATCAACAGCAGTGCCTGGCTCATAATATGGGATTATAGATTGGGTGAATAGGTGGTTAGACGATTGAGTAAAAAAGTGATTAGGTGACTGAGTACAGAAATGGTGAGTGATGAGTGGATGATGAATGGATGGATGCCTCTGTGCATGAATGAAAGGATAAATTACTGGGTGGATTATTGAATCAGTGAGTGGCTAAATAGAAGAGTTGATAAGTGGGTGAATGATTAAAAGGGAGTATATGAGTGGATTTCTGCATCAATAATCCAATGAATGGATGGGTGAATATATGGAAGTATAGCTGCCTGGATCAGGCTTTGGAGGATGTAAGCATAAGTGAATGAATGTGTGAATAAAGGAATGGATGGTGGGATGCACGTGTGGATTGCAGCCCCAAAGCTTGTTGACTGCTGGAAAAGCACAGGCTGACATGTAAACTCTGCCCTGATTTTGGCCAAAGTAAACAATCCTCTTGGTTTAGGGAAATGATGCTGCTGACTTTGGGAAGATTCAGGGCATCGTACACAACGGCATGGAAAGTCTGACTTGCTGGCCAGAAGAGTGATAATGACTGGCGGTTTCCAAGCACTGTTTATAAAATAACCAAAAAGGCAATGAGTGTGTTTCTTGGGTTCCTTCAGGCCACAGTGAGGAGGGATGTAACCTCAGCAGGAACAGCGTTATGCAAAAGGCTAGTCTGCACAGTCTGCAAGACTGCCTTGGGGTTACAAACCTGCTACTGACGAGATGGGCTTGATTACTTTATGCTCTTCTCTTTCTCTTCTCTTCTCTTTCTCTTCTCTTCTCTTCTCTTCTCTTCTCTTCTCTTCTCTTCTCTTCTCTTCTCCTCTCCTCTCCTCTCTTCTCTCTTTTCTCTTCTCTTCTCTTCTTCTCTCCTCTCCTCTTCTTCTTTCTTCCCTCTCTCCTTCCCTCCCTCCCTCCCTTCCTTCCTTCCTTCCTTCCTTTGTTTCCTTCCTCCCTTCCCTTCCCTTTCTTATCTTACATTTTTTTCCTCACTACCAAGCAGGGATAACCCAGGTCCAGAAAACAAGGGCTCCTAAAACTGACGCATGCTTTGCTATGAAATTTAGAGCTTCACTTGGGAGGCTGGTTCAGGTCTCAGGTTAAGCTGGCTGGAGGATTCCCCTCTCTCATGATCGCTACCTACCTCTACCACTACTACCTAAGAGGATAGATCCTCTACCACTACTACCTAAGAGGTAGGTAGTGATCCTAAGACAGGGGAATCCTAGAGGGACTGCATCTGGTGAGAGCCTTCTCGTTAGTGAGACTCTCTACACAGCCCTGAAATGGTGTGGGGTATCACATGGCAAAGGGACTGAGTGTGCTAGCTCAGGTCTCTCTTCTTCTTATAAAGCCACCAGTCCCACTCTCATGATAATCCATTAACCTACTAATCCATTAATCCATGAATGGATCAATCATAAGGCCAAGCCTTCATGACCCAATCATCTCTTAGGGTTAGGGTTATATATTATATATATATTCTGATTAACTGAGAGGATCTGTGATGTAGTAGAATAAGCAAGGGGCTTGGAGCCAAACTGATGTTATTGTCTAGTGACCCTGGAAAGTTTTCTATACTCCCAAAGTCTGCTTTATCTACTAAAGACAATGAAGCATGAGTATGATTATAAAAACACCTGCCTCATGTCATTATTGTAAGACTTAAAAGAGATAATGTGAAAAAATTAGTACTTGACTGGCACATATTAGGTGTCTTATTTAAGTTAGTAATTCTTATACTTTTTGGTTAATTGTTTAATTCCTCTTCCATAGTTAGGGTACACCAAAGCATGTGGGTTAAATATCAGGTGGGCTTATTCACTTGGTCTGTTGAAGGCTTTTCTCTTGGGTTGCAAAGGAGAAGACTGCTGTACCCTCATTCATGTAGTCAGCTTAGCTCAGCTGGTTAACCCCAGAATGTATTTGGCCTATTCTCCCACGGGTTGACTTTTCAAGACAGGAGGGAGGGGCAATCAGTATTAGTTAGCATTTTCCTGTGTTACTGCAAGTATTGCTATTTATCCAATTTCATTGAGCTCAACGAGAGAGCAAACTATTAATTTACTATCCCTGAGAACATCTGAGCCCATCAAGGCCAGGGTCTTTCCTGGTCCTAGGATGAGATTAGTCCTGTTAGACGTGCTCTGACTATACCATGAACTTTCCCTCTGTCTTAGACTGCTTTCTGTTGCTTACAACAGAATATCTGAAACTGGGTAATTTATAAAGAAAGGGAAATTATTTCTTACAGTTATGGAAACTGAGAAATTCCAGGTGGAAGGGCTGCATCTGGTGAGAGCCTTCTTGCTAGTGGGACTCTCTGCAGAGTCCTGAGATGGTGCAGGGTTTCACATGGTGAAGGAACTGAGTGTGCTAGCTCAGGTCTCTCTTGCTCTTCTTATAAAGCCACCAGTCCCACTCCTGTGATAATCCATAAATCCATTAACCTATTAATTCATGAATGAATCAATCTATTCATGAGGGCCAAGCCATAATTACCCAATCATCTCTTAAAGCCCTCACCTTTCCATACTGCCACACTGGGGATTAAGTTTTCAACATATGAAATTGGGGAGACATATTCAAACAACAGCACTCTCTCATAATATTGTTATGTTGTACCATGATGGCTTGTATAATGTCTTTTCTCCCCAGTAGACAATAAGACATATAAGGAAAGAGGTTGTGTTGACTTATTTACTGTTGGATCCCAGCAACACACACATAATAGAAACTTCAAATAAAATATTTGTTAAAAACCGAATAGCTAAACTTCAGTATTTTTCACAGCATCAAAAGAAAGATTTTGTTCACCACTGAATCCTCACCTGCTAGTACAAGGTCTGGAAGCAGAGGAGGATTTAGTTAGGGTTATTTGAATGTAAGCAACAGAAATGAACTCTGAGGAACTTCGCATATAATAGGGGGTGTGTTGAAAGGTATTGGGTACCTCACAGATTATAGGGAAGGGTCAGGCCCACTGAGACTTGGGTAATAGCCAAAAATTCAAAAGCAGTCTCTTTAGCACAAAAACACTGGATGCAATTCAGCTGCAGTTGCCTTTTAGAGCTGGTTCTACTTGAGGTTTAAATTTCTGAAAGTAAAAATGGGATTGGCCTAAGTTTTAGCAGCAGAAGGGGAATGGATATTGGCTAAATTAGCAAACAGAAGTCCAGAGTGTTGAGAAAGCAGGTAATGTTGAGACTTTTCTCACCCCCTCCCCAAGTGGATAGACTCCTGCATCATTGCTCAGAAGTGTTAGAAGCCATTTACCCCATCACCCTTCCTGTTCCCAGATATTTCAGAGAATTGGAAAAGTGTCTGCGTCACACTGGGAAGGCCACAGAACAAAGTAAGTCTTTTCTGGCCTGAACCTCGCATGGCATATGTGGAAAACCCAAGCTCTGCTGGAATCCTGTTACACTATACGAAGAGCCAGAGCCTAAATTACGGGTACTCTGAGGACAGAATTTCAGACTTTGCTCTGGCTTTTGTCAGCTTAAGACTCTTAAGGTAGTTTACACAAAGATTTGTATGTCTGAATTTTTCCCTGGCAGGTTCTCAGTATAACCTAGATAAAACAAACCCCAAATATTTGTGGTTGGCAACAATAAAGAATTTTCAAGTTGCCTGACATCTCCTATCCATGTAGATCACCACCTAGGATCAATATTCAGCTCTGAGACAAAGGTAGAGAGAAGGATGGTGGGAAATTTTTCCATGATTTGAGCACCATCCAAATTTAAAATGATTTTCTAACACCTTCTCTTCTCTCTCTCTCTGTCACACACACACACACACACACACACACACACACACACCCCACACACACTTCTTTTTTTTAATCTCCAAAGGGCTCTTTCAGAGCTATGCAAAATAAATGCTGATATCTCACTTGAATGTCCAATCACCAAACAAAGTATCACCCAAAAAACTATTGTTTGTCAACATTGCAGAACAGGGAAGGAGCATCTAAAAGTGAGTTTTTCGGAGTCTTTCCTTTAAAATCTACTGATCCTGGGTTATACCCTTTGCTTCCATGACAATCTCCTCTCAAATTCCAAAGTTAAGCAGAAGGACTATTCCACGGTGGTAAACAGAAGACAGTTTACATAAAAAATATAGATTTCCTTTAAGCACTTTGCTTAAGCCTTTAGTAAGTTGTATTTATATTATTATTGCTTATGTTCCCAGAAGTCGGCGGGAGGATGGCCTTGTTGCAGTTTATGTGGTTTCATGATTCACACTTGATGAGGCAGCTATCACATAGGGCGGGGACGAGGAGAGGGGCCGAGTCAGGGAAGCACAAAGGAGATGAGAGCTTGCTTGCTCGTGGGATCCACGGCCCTCACGTAATGGTGTAGCCAAGGACCCGGGGGTTTCTGAGTCAGCCTTTCAAATTCCCAGACATGTTTATCAGTTTTGAGTTTCAAAACTGGCCCACCCAGAATAAAGCCCTTTTGCACCTGATGTGTTTTATGTGGCCTGTGCTTCGGGGAATTCTCTTGATAGAAGTTTTTCCCCAGCTGTCAGCTTGACAATGCACTCAGTTAAAGATACTTGTCTCCAGCGTCCTGAGCATGTCTCGCAGGATCTGCTTCTCTGGCCCTGCCATGGCTCACATCCAGATGCCTTCCCTTGGATGGCAGTGGTGGGGAAGGGAAGTCCAATGGCCAGGGCCAGAGGTTTTCTGGCCTTAAATTTCAGTGGGCAATCTCCGTGAGCCATGTCCTGTTGTGTGTTCAGCTCAGGGCCACATTATATATTAATATTTCCGAGCCAGGTTTTGAAGACTGGATGAGATAAAATAATAAGAAAGGCATGTTCTCTTTTGTGAGGCATTGGGACAGAATAGAAAACAGCCTGCATTTTGGAGGCATTCAGATCTTTTTTGTTTGCTCCTGAGATTCTTTTTTTTTTTTTTTTGAGAGGGAGTCTCGCTGTGTCACCCAGGCTGGAGTGCAGTGGCGTGATCTCAGCTCACCTCATCCTCCACCTCCCGGGTTCAAGAGATTCTCCTGCCTCAGCCTCCTGAGTAGCTGGCATTACAAGCACCCACCACCACACCTGGCTAATTTTTGTATTTTTAGTACAGACGAGGTTTAACCATGTTGGCCAGGCTGGTCTTGGACTCCTGACCTCAAATGATCCACCCGCCTCGGCCTCCCAAAGTGCTGGGATTACAGGCATAAGCCACCTCGCCCAGGCTGTTTCGTTTTTAAGACTGGCTCTGCTACTTATTAGCTCCGTGGCTTTGGGCAAATTTCTTAACAAATTTGTGCCTTAATTTACTCATCTGTAATTGGGAGATACTCTGTACCTCATAGGCTTCTGAGAGGATTAGACGAGATAATGAGCATAATGCACTTGGCATAGTACCTAATAAATAATAAGCTTGTAATACCTGGTAGCAAGACTTAAAACATATTTTTCTTATATAAAGGCAGCAGGCAGGAAAGCAGAAGAATAGCTAGAGTGGCATGGAGGTTAGTCAGGAGGCATTGCCTGGACCATGTTTTAGAGTCCACGGAGGCATGTGTGTGTGTGTGTGTGTGTGTGTGTGTGTGTGTGTGTGTGTTTGTGTGCTATTAATGGCTTTGGCGTGGAAAGCTAGGGTTGTTTAAAGAAACCTCAAGTTGCAGACTCCCCTGGGAGTAGGATGCAGCTCATATTCCATTTGGGTGTAAGTCTAATGGAATTATGTCTAATGGAGTTAGGGACTCTTGGTCCTCTGAGACTTCACAGCACCATCTTTTACCAATTTTTCTGGGCACCACATGTCCTGGACACTTGAGATTTTAACTTATAAGCCTCCTTTGATAGAAGCTCAGCTCAGATTTGGCCATTAAAGAATTAGTATTTAGGGACAATGTCTGTTATCAACATCTGCTAAGTTGGACCACCAGATCTCAACTCCTAAGCTAACCCATTCATTCCTGTATTCCTTCATAAAGACTAATATTTACTGAGTACCCCTCTATGTGCCAGGGTCTATGATCAGTGGTAGGGATATTACGGGGAGCAAAAGATGTAAGTCTTCATTATTAAGCATAGACTCTAATGAGGAAGACAATCATAAATAATCACAAAGTAAACATAAATTATCAATGGCTGTGCTATGAATGAAAAGTGCAAATTTCTGTGAAAGCAGAAAGGAGAATGTCTAGAAATCTTTGGTCAGTGTTGTCAGAAAGGTGCCCCGGAGGGGGTAATAGCTGAATTGAAAAATAAGAAGGAATTGGCAAAGCTAAGAGGACAGAGAGATGTTGTAGTGTGTTCTGATGATCTCCTGCTCCATAACAAATCACCCCCAAAACTTGGTGGCTTCCATCAATAGTTTATGACGGACTTTACGCTTTGGGTAGTGTTTGTGTATAGTGTTTGTGTCTCAGTTTCAGGGTAGTTACTGGGATTACAGAGACATGAAGGCTTGGCTGGACTGGATGGCCCAGTTGGCCTCCTCACATAACTGGCAGTGGATCCTGGCTGGGGGCTGGGAGCTCAGCTAGGCCTGTTCCATGATGCATCTCCCCCAGGCCTCTCCATGAGGCTTGGGCTTCCCACAGCATGACGGCTTGGATTCAAAGGGGAGCATCCCATGAGAGTATTCCAAGGGCTCCACGAAGAAGCTGCAGGACTTTTTATGACCTAACCTCAGCAATCTCAGAATATCCCCTCTACCCCATTATAATGGTCAAGTGATTTGCCAAAGCCAGCCCAGACTCCAGAAAAAGAGAGAAATAAACCATACTTCTCAGCCGGGAGAAGGCGTAGACAGGCAGGGAGGGAGGACAACATTGGCAGGCCCCTTGGAAGTAAGCTACCGCATGCGGCTTTTGCTCTCTCTACTCCTTCTATTTGGGATGATCTTCCCAGAAATACTCACACAATCTGTGCCAATGAGATCTCACTTTTAGAATAGCTCTTCATTTTGAAATGTCTCCTCCTCTAAACATACTCTTCAAAGTGGATTTCACCAACCTTCGCAGGCAGTCACTCTCTGCCTCATGACTCTGTTTAATTATTTTTATAACACTTATCACTCCAAAATTATCCCTTTATTGGATTATTTTCTTGTTGTCAGTCTTTCCATGACTGAACCCACCCTCACACACACATAAAACATAAGCCCCATGAGGTCACACCCTTGCTCATAAACGCATCCCCTAGAAATGTGCCCGACATTAAGTGGGCACTGTGTATTTATCCAGGGAAATAAGAGAATTCTGGGCAAAAAAGAAATGGCACACATGAACATGTATTGTGAAATGCTGCAAGTGTACCTTACTTTCTGGTATGCAAACACTCTAGTTTGAATCTGTCTGATGTATACCCCAAATGGCTTATTTCATAGATGCGTGAAGCTCACTGAATTTGGGCTATTTCTCACTCTTCCCAAAACATAACTGAAAGAAGAGCAACAGCAAAAAGCACAAAAAACTAAGTGAAGAACCAGCTATATTCATAGAAATAATTTTGCGCTTTTCCATGTAGAATATTAATTCATTTGTTTCTTACAACATCTTCAGGAGGGGGATATTTTAACTTTTTTTTATACCTGATGACAATTGGAGCATAGGAAATTTTCTCGGGGGTCTCCAGTCTAATATCGGTAGATACTGGGTTCAAATATAGATCTGCTTAGCCTCAGAGCCCTGCAAGTTTTGCCTAATAGCCTAAGGTTGAAGAAGAAAATCAGGGAAGACTAAATGTCCAAACTGAAACCCAGAATGATATCTTTTCCCTGTGGCGTTGAATCAACTTGCAGAGGCCCATGATAACTGAGTTGGCCCCGAAAGGCAAGAGGTCACCTCTGATTATAAGGCAGGGATCTGATTTCTGCCTCAATTACAGCTGAATAACTACTAGTTAGGAATCACGAAAGGACCAACATTAGGGCAGTGGGGATGAGGAAAGATCTGCCGGTTGCTGGAAATGGAGGCAAAGGCAGTCAGAGTTGGGACACTTCATCAAGCCCAAACCAAAGCCATCAGAACATGATGTTCTTGACCAGAGGCAAGGGCGGGAGGGCGAGACTGTGGCTGGGGAGACTGTCGGCAACCCATCTGGTTTAATTTGGAGAGACAAGAGGAGGCTTCTCTTCTGAGATTTTTGAAAAGCAATCTCAATGTATCTCTTGCAGACCTTCAAGGCAATGGTAGAGACAAAGGAAGGATTTACCTAAAGCTGGCTACCGTCATTTCCAGTGGAGTGTCCATCTCTTGGTGAACAGAAAAGTGTGTGTGTTAAGTCACACTGGGAACCTTACGGCTCTCTCTTTAAACTCTGCAGCCCCAAGGGCTCTCTCCCCTAAACCCATGTGAACCATGATTATTTCAATATCTTCCTGTGCTTAGACGGTCATCTTACTTGATATCTCAGTCTGTGTTTCGAGCTGTTTTCCTCTTTCTCTTTGCTTCACATGGGAAACACTTAAAAACATTTTTTAAAGGATATATAACTAGAAAAACTTTCTTTAAGTCAGACCATCTGTGCCGGTGGAAGCTTTAGGCTTTTGTCTGGGAACTGGAATTTCTTTTTCTTGTTTTCTGCAGTTTTTTGGGAAGGCCAGGGAAAAATAACAACAACAAAAATCCCCAAGTAATAATTTTTTAAAAGCTTTCTAAAAGGTATCTGGAAATGAGAGAAACTAAGATGCTTAAGAGACATTTCAAAAAAACTTGAATAATCCATCCTTTCTCTGAAAGAGTGTACAAATAAAGAGCTCACTTAATTACCAAAGAGTTTGTGTTGGACTTGAAGAACCAATGGTGCATGTTATTCATTTCTTACCTGGGATGTGTGTGCTAAAGCCAAGGTCAGCTTCCCAGAAAAAAATATTAGATAGTCTTGGAAGTTGAGAAGAAGCATGGTGGGTAGAAGTGGAGAATGGGTCAGCCAGCGGTGCTCAGCATTAAAGTTAATGTTCTTGGCCTCCATGTTAAACCCTTCTGCCCACCAAGGTAACTGTGACCTCAGCTGACCCTACACCTCCCAGAAGTAACTCAGAACCCTCTACCCCAGTTTTTGCCCATCCCAGATCTTTTCCTGGCCCGTTGCTGTTATCATTTTTTCACACCTGGACTCACACTGTGAATGGCAAATGGGTCAACTAAAAGCAAACTGAGTGGGTAATGGGAGCCTCCCCTCCCTCGGTAAACATGTCCATGGTTGCTGAAACTCTGACTGATGCTCTAGTTTTTATGGTAATATTACTGAGCCCGGTCATGGAATGAGGTGGAGGGACGTGATGCCTGTTTCCAGAATTTTACATACATTTCTCCAGTTATGTGAAACTCCCTAATATAATGTTTGGAAAACATTCAGAAAGCCTGAGCCTTGGACCAAAAGGGAATTGGATGTTATCTAGGCTGCTCAGAAAGAGATTCAAAAATAGGTAGGTAATGAAGGAGCCTGTCTCTTCTACTTGCCTGAATTAAGTCTGTTTCTATAATTGGCCCAGTAATGGGTACTCAGTTAGGAAGTCAGGCCACCTAGTCCTGGGAAAGGCTGCACCTACCACTGACTGATTTGGGGCCTGGGGAAAGCCATCTGCCCTCCCTGAGCCCATTTTCTCAAATGTAATGAGATGAGTGGTTTTCAAGCCAAGCCTTTTTGAGCTCCAGGTATTCTCCGGAGAGGTCCCAGGTTGTAAACTGAAACTGAAACTGTAAACTGAAAGCATGTGGTGCTTGGCTTACTCCCGCCTATGAGACCGGGAGTCTGCATAAAATTTCATTTATTAAAAGAGTTACATTGTTTAGTAGAGAAAAGCTTGGTAATCTTCAAGTTAGTGATTTCTAAACTCTAATGTGCACATAAATAGCCCAGAGGTCCTGTGAAAATGCAGATTCAGATTCCATAGACTTGAAGTGGGGCCCAAGAATCTGCATTTTAATAAGGGTTCTGTAGCAAAGTCCTAGACTACTAAACTATGATCTTTCTTTTCAAATGCATTGACTTGGGGTTCTACTTTAACGGCAAAGTGATCAACGAAAATACTAAATCCCCCAGAGCTTGAGAAGTGAACTGTTTTAGGATCCTTTTATTGGGGTGGGAGGTACTGACTATTGGGGTCCAGGAGTCCGGGAGGCACAAAATGCAAAACTTTCTTTAGCAGGTGGGCTTTGAGAGCAGAGAAGAAAGGGAGTACCTTAGGACTCAGGATTGGAGGTAAATTTCCTGGGCCTCACAGGGGCGAGATAAGTGAACTCACCATGGCCCCTCTTCATGTGGGCTTCTCGACCCCTTCCCTTCTCCAGTGCTGGTGGCAGCAGTGGTTACATTGCCCTAGTTCTAGGGGAACAAGATTGAGTTCTAGCTCCTGCAATGAGATGAAGCGCAATCAGGATGGGAATCTTGGGATAACAGGCGGCCACATGCTCCCAGCCTCTGCAGTGGAGACACTTGGTTGATGCACCTGGGTGTCAGTGGTAACAATGAGAACAATGGTTGTGCCATGGAAGGATCAATGTCTAGGAAAAGCTGTGATGTCCTCTGGGCTCAACAGATCCCAGTCAAGATCTCAGTGCAGGGGCTAAAGAACTGGCAGAACGGCCTTTCTCAAATGGATTTGCTCCTTGGTCAGTGATGGATGGGTCTATGACAAAAGGAGAAAGTACAGAAAGGGGTATGATAAGAGATCAAAGTCGTGTTATTTGATTTCTAAAGAGAATGAACTTCATCTCATGCCCCAAGTTTGCAGGACATTTTGGTTTCATTATTAGACCTTATCTTGCCACTATTTTAATCTGTATCAGTGGTTTCAAACTAAAAATGATTCAGAGGCTGATGGTCCACAGGACATT
This sequence comes from Hylobates moloch, assembly GCF_009828535.3. Lineage (NCBI taxonomy): Eukaryota > Metazoa > Chordata > Mammalia > Primates > Hylobatidae > Hylobates > Hylobates moloch. The sequence goes on from NW_026652281.1 coordinate 10,181,333, forward strand.
CTTTCAAAACTTGGGTCTGGGCTCAATAACTAGAATATATAAAAAGCTAAAATAATGAAATAACAATTTAATTTAAAAATGGTCAAAAGATCTGAACAGACAGTTCTCAAAAGAAGACATACAAATGATCAACAGGTATACGAAAAAATGCTTAACATCACTAGTCATCAGAAAAATGCAAGTCAAAACCACAATGCAATATCAGTTCATCCCCGTTGAAATGGCTTTTATTAAAAAGACAGGGAATAGTAGACACTGGTATGGATATGGGGATAAAGGAACCCCCATACACTATTGGGGGGAATGTAAATTAGTACAGCCACTAGGAAGAATAGCATGCAGGTGTCCCAAAAAACTAAAAATAGAACTACTATATGATCCAGAAATTCCACTATTGGATATGCATCCAAAACAAGGAAAATTAATAAATCAAAAAGATATCTGCAATCCATGTTTATTGTAGGACTACTCACAATAGTCAAAATATGAAATCAACCTAAATTCCCATCAATGGATGAATGAATCTAGAAAATGAGGTATATATACGCAATGAAATATTATTTAGCCATAAACAGAATGAAATCCTGTGATTTGCAGCAATGTGGATGTCATTGGAGGTCATTATGTTAAGTGAAATAAGTCAAGTACAGAAGACAAATATCATACTTACTCACTCATATGTGGGAGCAATAAAAGTAGATCTCCTGAAGACAGACAGTAGGTTAGTGGTTACTAGAGGCCAGGAAGCCTGGGAGTGGGGGATAAAAAAGGTTGATTAGGCTGGGTGCAGTGGCTCACACCTGTAATACCAGCACTTTGGGAGTCTGAGGTGGGTGGATCACCTGAAGTCAGGAGTTCAAGACCAGCCTGGCCAAGATGGCGAAACCCCATCTCTACTAAAAATACAAAAATTAGCCAGGCAAGTTGGCATGTGCCTATAATTCCAGCTACGGGAGGGCTGAGGCAGGAGGATCATTTAAACCTGGGAGACAGTGATTGCACTGAGTAGAGATAGTGCCACTGCACTCCAGCCTGGCAATAGAGCGAGACTCCATCAAAAAAAAAAAAAGAGGTTGATTAATGGGTACAAATATAGAGTTAGATTGAAGAAATAAGAAGACCTAGTGTTATAGTAATCAATAGGGTGACTACAATTAACATTAACCTATTGCACATTTCAAAATAGCTAGAAGAAAATAGTTTATAATGGGACAATCTAAGATGCAATCATTGAACTGTGTCATCAGATACACCTGACAAAAGACAAATCCAGGATCAAAGACAGAAAATACAAATCAGAGGGAGAGAAGATAAAGACATAGAAGATAGCTTAACCTCAGGACCAGAGGCTGAAGGAGAAAGGTAAGTGAGCAAGAACTTTCCCAACAAGGCTGAGCAGTGAATTCCACTTTATGTTTAAAGCTTTGATTCCCTGCTTTCTTTTGCAGGTTGTTGCTGAATCAGGTTATAATCAACTTTAAAAAGCGAACTTTCATTACTAAAAATATCAGAGAGAAAGAGCCACAAAGGCTTTGTGAGAACTTAAAGAGATCCCTGGAGGTTACACAACAGAAAGAAACAACTCAGATAAAGGAGACTTTAGCAGTGTGCTTGTGTGTCTCTCTGTGTGTGTGTGTGTGTGTGTGTGTGTGTGTCTGTGTGTGTATGTGCATAAAAGAGAAAGGGAAAGTGAAAAATTAGAAAACAGGATAAGAAGGAATCTCATTTTCCATCATTTGTTTTAAAATGTTGACTTAAACTAGGGACAAAGTACTGCGATATTATACCGATTTTATAAAAGAGAAAATTGAGGCTGCAGACATAACAGCCATGATCTCTGCCCTCATGGAGCTCATAGTCCATGGAAGTCTGGGTACTCACAATGTGGCCCATGGATCAGCCAGCCTCTTTAGTAGCTTGTCAGACATGTGGAGTTTCAGGCCCCATCCCCAAACCACTTGAATTAGCATGTTCTTTTAAAGCTGGTTTCCAGGCCATTTGGGTGCCCATTAAAACTTAAGAAGATGGCCGGGTGCAGTGGCTCACACCTGTCATCCCAGCACTGTGGGAGGCTGAGCTGGGTGGATCACTTGAGGTCAGAAATTCGAGACAAGCCTGGCCAACATGCTGAAACCCCGTCTCTACTAAAAATACAAAAATTAGCCAGGTGTGGTATCGCATGCCTGTAGTCCAAGCTACTTGGGAGACTGAGTTAGGAGAATCGCTTGAACCCGTGAGGTGGAGGTTGCAGTGAGCCGAGGTCAAGCCACTGTACTCCAGCCTGGGCTAGAAAGCAAGACTCCGTCTCGAATAAAAGATGCATATAGCATAAATGCAAGGCCAACAGAGAAGAAAGGAAACACGAAAGCTGGCAGCCCAGGCAGTGGAGAGGCTACGTGGAAGAAATGAGCAACCTGGGTATGGTCTGGAAAAGCGAATGGTTTGATAAACAAGAGCAGGAGAGGAAAAGTGGAGAGAGAAATACCTGAGGCTGCGCCAGATGGCTTGGGTGAGTTTGCACCCCTGCCTCTTAGGAGCTGCAAGACTTTACTGAGGCTTAGCTTCCTCAACCGTAAAAAGGGAATAATATTAGTGTCTGTTTCACAAACTTGTTGTGAAAGATTGAGTCAAAATACATAAAGTTCTTAGCAGAGTCCTGGTGTACGGCAAGCCCTAAGTAAGATGGGTATTTTTATTATCCTAATTATCCCTAGAGCATGGTGGCTCTGAGGACTTCCCGGGTGGAACACACTGCCCCCCGGAGGAATGTGCAGTTAGAGTAAAAGCTAGGTGCTTGCCCCCGAAAACAAATTGCCCACCCAGGCACTTTCTAAATTGTCCTAGAAAAATGAGCTTAAGTATCACCTTTTAAAACCATCCCTTTATTTATTTTTACATTTTTATCAGTGTGAATAATGTTTATTTTAATTACGTAATCATAGACAATAATAGTAATAACAGCCAATGTTTATCTAACGTCCATGACATGCCAGATACTGTGCAAAACCTTTTACAAGCATTTAATTTAATTCTCTCAAAATCTCTATGAGGTGTTCAATAATTGTATCCCATTTTTACAAATGGGAAATGAAGACCCGCAGACAGATAAGAAGTATGGTTATGATGATAAGTCCACCTGGTGGAGGCCTGGGCAGGATGTGACAGGGACTTGTAAGTGCATAGCCCCCCGACATTCCTCTCCAGCCCAGGTCATATGCCCACCTTCCAGTGCTCAATTTTACCTCCCATTAGGCAGAATCCCAGTGACAGCCCCCAAGATTCTGGTCACCTGGTTATTGAAGAAACCCTTATCTATGCGCTGCTGTGAAGGGATTTTGCAGATGCCATTAGGTGATGTTAACATATGGGGAGAAAGTGCAAGTGGACCTGACTGAGTCAGGTGAGCCCTTTAAAAGCAGAGCGTTTCCACTAACTGCAGGTGGAAGGGAAGTCAGTGAGATTTAAAGTACAAGGAAAACTGGACCAGCCATCACTGACTTTGAAGATGAAAAAGGCCATGTAATGAGGACCAAATAGAGGTCTCTGGAAGCTGAAAGTGGCCCCAGCCGACAGCTAGGAGGAAAACTGACACTTCAGTCCTTGCAACTGCAAAGAACTGGATTTGACCAAGGAACAAAATGAATTTGCAAGCAAATTCCTCCCCAGAGCCTGGAAATAAGAGCCCAACCCAGCCAATACCTTGACTTTTGCTTTTAAGACCCTAAGCAGAGAATCTGGCCAAGGTCACCTGGACTTCTGATCCATGGAGACTGTTAGATAGTAAATGAGTGTCCTTTAAAATCTCTAACTTTGCGGTAATTTGTTCCATAGAAAGAGAAGATAAAGACAATCTCCATTAAGATCACATTTCAGTATAAAGTTAAGTTGTCACTCAATGTCCCTATAGCTTCTTGGAAACTGCCACTTTCAGTGAAACAACATAAAGTAGGTATTGGAATAACACCATTTTATTCAACTTTCTTTATAATGTTAATGAGAACAAAATTGGTTTCATTATATGTGATTTCTCTCTGTATCTTTTTTGTTGGATCAAGGGACATTGTTTGACATTTTCTCAAACAAAGAAACATATAAATTGATCCAAATATATTTCCTGAAGGAAAGAATGGATGAGGCGTAGAGGTTTCTGCTTTTGATCACAGATTCTGGCATCAGCTTCCCAGATTCCAAGTCCAGCTTCCTCCCTTAAGAGTTGTTTGGCCTTAAGTCTTTTTATCAATCACTCTGGGCCTCAGGGTCTTCTTTCATAAAATTGGGATACTAATAGGGTTGTTGGGAGAATCCAAAGACTTAAGACTCAAAGTATTTGATTCACTGCTCAGCACATAGAGATCACTCAATGAGTGCTATCTGTACATATGATCTTAACCTGGGTGGGTTCATGAATGAATAAACATCAGCAAGAAGGAGATAAGACATCATCACCATTAACATCACTCTCAGGTTTTGAAACTCAGGCCACATGTTGTACTAGGTCAGATCACAGGCATTTCTGGATCTGTGAACCTGACGGATGATTCCCACGCAAGACCATGGAATGTGGAGCCAGATCCTAAAGGAAATGTTTGGAAAACCCAAATACTGAGTCCACTTGGAAAGCAGGAGAGCCACATGGCTCGGCCTGGGATGCTGCCGGAAGTGTTGGGATCATGGCCAATTCAGCCATCTAAACTGCTGACTCAGGGAGTGGATTCCTCAGAGAGGGTCCTCTAAATAACAGGACTGTCGATTCAATCAAAACCATACAGTCGGTACCCCAGGTAGACAAAGCCAGACTTCAGCAATAGCCTCATTCACAACAACTGTTCATTCTAGGCCTTGCCAAGGAGCCAAAGGGAGAAACCTACAAAGTATGCTCCTGTTTCAACTGAGTGGGTATTACTCCTTTCTTTTTTTTTTTTTTTTTTTTTTAAGGTTACTTAGCTGGGGGCACCATGTTTAAGGCCTTTTTTTTTTTTTTTTTCAGTTCTATCATGTCTTTTCCAGAGGAAAAAAATGTAAAAAGAGAATAGTTTTGTCACTGAAAAAAAAAAATAATAAAAGAGAGATACTAAAGATAAAATAGCACCCTGGCACATAAGGGCAACTAGATCTTTTAATTAGAGCTGGGTGCAACCTGACATCATAAAATCTGCCATATAGGGAAAGAAGGAGGGTTCCGTCCACACCCAGACAATGACTTCAGTCTGTCCTGCAACTTAACTACCAATTTTGGCAACTTGGCTTGTTTCCCTCCAACTATCTATTATTTACAGAGCTACCATGCGAGTGTGATTTCTACCTGTAGGCCCCCATACCCCTAGCCCTCTAATTTTAACAAGTTAGGAAACATCATGGCCCACTTCGGAGGAGGAAACTGGAATATTTGTAAATAACTGGTGAATGTAAACATCCATTTCAACTGAGGGAAAGAAAAAAAAAAGAATGCAGAGTACCGCGTGGTCTCTGTATTGAGTGAACATTCAAGATCTGCTGCACGGAGGATGGAACAAAAGCCAAGAGGGCTGGCCAGAACAATGGACCATCACAGATGCTGGGTTATGTAACTGGGTTATTTGAATTCACAATTGTGAAGGCAACAATTGTAGAAGAAGGCCTGTGCTCCTGCTCCGTGGTGGGAGGGAAGCAGGCTTCTGTGCCCCTACCCAGCTGCTCTGGGAGCAGGCTCTGTGCCTCCTAATGACGCTGACAGCTGGCATTCAGGAGAGAAGGACTGGATTACTTCTGACACTGCAAAGGTGTTCAGCAACTCTATGTTGAGTTGCACTTTTTAACGCTTTTAATAATTATTTTTAAAAAAGACAATGAGCCAGTTAAATACCTTTCCCCCTACAGCAATTGGCCATTTGAAAAGGATCCGATTCTTTCCATTCAATGCAAGCTCCTTGAGCTCAAATGGTGTCTCTGGGTATACACTGGGACTAAAATTCGTATGTTCCATGCACAACTGGGTCAAGCAACGTGGACATGAATGTGTGGAAAAGGCGCAGTAGGGAGGAATCAGTGAAAAGTTCTCAGAAGAGGTGAACTTTAAAGATACCACAACCAAGATCATGGAAAGACACCATGGACGATGCTGAAGGTCTCTTTTCATTCTCGGATGGTGTCTTGCACGGAGCACCTGATAAACTCAGGCTTGGGCAGTGAAAGGACAGCATTCCCCTTGCCGCCTTCCCAGTATTGAGCAGCCCATGTGCAAACTCTAAACTGCAGCCACACCCAAGTAGCTCATCCGACTTGGCACGCACTGTTCCCTGAGTCAGGGACACTGTCCCCACCTCACTCTTCCTGTGACTATCCAACTCCCCAATTCCAGCTGGAATCTCACTTCTGCTATAAGGCCATCCTCAGGCACTTTCTTCACCCTCCCATCCTCATTGGGTAACATACCCCTTTCCTTGGGTTTCAATAACTCCTTGACTTTAACTCCTACAAACACTTACCTACCCTGCCATTGTGAGCTATTTATGACCCTGCTTCCCTCACTAGAGTATGCCTTGCTGTAGGACAGAGGGCGAGTCTTTTTACTTTTCTATTTTCAATGTTCAGTACAAAAGGTAGCCTTATAATGTTTGGGTAATAAGGGTCTTTCTCCTAAACCCAATGTAGTTGCAAAGAAAGTTTGAGAATTTGTAAGCTAATTTGCAGAAACAGGCTGAGTTCTTTTATTCTTTGTAGTTGTGGCTGTATTGTTGCTGTTATGTATTTAAGCTGGGCATGCAAACAGAAGCTGGGCTGTGATTCTTCAGCAATCTCACCTGTCTGGGCAACTTGTCCGTCTGTTGGAAGCAATTTCCACTTCCTATTGGCTGCCAGTTCCATGAGGATGAGCTTTCCAGGCAAGAAGGGGCACTAGAACAAATAGCTCAGAAGCTTGCTTGCTCATTGGTGTCAATAGGTGGGAATATATGCATGATGAATGATGAAGACAGTAACTCGAATGTTTGAATGGGCATTCTGGAGTCCTAAGCACTTTCCATGTTTTTTCATGTGAACACCTCAGAACAAACACAAAAGGTAGGCATGGTTGATATGCTTTTTTTCTTTTTTGAGATGGAGTTTCACTCTGTTGCCAAGGCTGGAGTGCAGTGGCACAACCTCAGCTCACTGCAACCTCCACCTCCCGGGTTCAAGCAATTCTTCTGATTCAGCCCCCCAGTAGCTGGGACTACAGGCACGCGCTACCACACCCAGCTAATTTTTGTATTTTTAGTAGAGACGGGGTTTCATCATAATGGCCAGGATGGTCTCAATCTCTTGACTTCATGATCTGCCCACCTCGGCCTCCCAAAGTGCTGGGATTACAGTCATGAGCCACCGTGCCCAGCCGATATTCTTATTTAATGATGTGACACGACTTGCCCCCAGTCACACGGCTTAGGAGAGGGAGGACTGGAGCCCAGCAGCTACACTGAAAAGCCCATGCACACTCCTCAGCACTGCTTCCTGCAGCTTCAGGTGTGTAAGCATGTCTACACTTACATTTAGGTGCACACATACGGATGAACACATAGAGTTGGATGTGTAATGTGTGTTGTGTGCATATGGGCGGGTCCATGCTAGGGTGTATCTGATTTGGCCTGTCCACATCAGAATATCTGTGTATGTATGTTCTTCTCTCAGCTAGGAAAAAAAAAGAAAAAAAATCAGGGTTTGAATAGTGTCAATGTTAACATGATGAAAGTTTCCCCCAGTCAGCAAGTGTTCCCCTCCTCTGGTTCCTTGGCCTCTTTGTCCACTTCAAAACAAGAACACATTGAGCAGAGTCTGCATTTCTTTGGGTGGGGATCATGGCCTTACCGCAAGCAGTGTTGCAGAGAGAACTTGCAGATTATGGGAGGTAAACTTCCACTAGTGAAGACTTGCTCTTCAGTGACAAATTTACATTTAAATACACCCTGTCATTTTAAATCTCGGGCACTTGGCACAATCACCTCCCAAGAAGCAGACTCTGCAGCATCTGTTTCAAGCTAGGTAGCACCCAGGCTGCAGCAAGACCAGTGCAGACTCCAGGGCCCAGAGGCATGCAAGGGCGTGGAAGGAGCAGTCTGGGGATATATGCAAATTTTACTGTCAGGGGTGACTCAAATGCTCCTTGAGGATAGTGCCAAGGGGCATTTTGTGTTACCAGGCCATGGGTGGAGTCCCTTGAGACAGGAATTCTCCAGGTTGGAGGTGAGACTGCAGAGTGGCTTGTTCAATCCTATTAGAGGTAAGAATGCATTGAAGGCTGCTGACAAGGCAGAGCAGCTGCTGTTTGTCTTATAAAAACCATCAGTTGACAGTTCAAAGACAGAAGCAAGCTTCTTCAACTTTCCTATCATGCTCCCAAGTCCCTGATTTACGGCAGAGATACCTGGCTGGTTCAATTTTGTTTTTTCTTTATTGTCAGAAAGTAAACTATTTACTCCCGGGATTTATTTTGTTTTCTTTGTTTTATCCCATTTCACATAATTCTACTTTATTCAGATTTTCAGGTTAAAGATTGCTAACAATGCCCCCGATGACACTAGTGAATAGGTATTTGCTACACCTCTGTTTCTACCCCTTGGACCTACTTGAAACCTCTCGTTTGCATCTGTTTAAGAGCTTCATATTTTTTCATAAGTCCTTATCTGGCTTAAAAGCCCACAACCTGTCATAGCACTGAGCAATCCAGAAGAAGTTTCAAATGTTTGCTGTGGGTTTAGAGCCATGAAAAGCCTGATTGTTTTACCTATGAACACTCTCAATTCAGGATGCGGCAACATGCCAGAAACGATATGATAGGCAAAAACATCCAAAGTTTCTACTCGTAAACTTCAGTGGACCACAGAATGATATGAAATGAACACCCATAATGAAGGATCAATTAACAGAGCAGAGGGCCAGAAACAAGGTATGAATCTTGGGTATGGAAGATAGTATGAGAAATGGAAAGAATCATTATTGCATTTTGAAATTCTGAAACAATGCTTTTGCATTATAGGAAACCTGCAGGTAAAACAACCAGAGTGTATAAAGAAGGGATTTTAAAAGCATCTATATTTGCATCACAAATATAGATAGCAGTTACTCAGCTTTTCTTCCAGTCTTTCTTCTATTCAGCTGAGAATGTTAGGTCTAGAGTTGAAGGAGGGCTGTGCCCTTGGCTGACCCCATGGTGAGTAGCAGAGGGGCCCATGGCATTCATCATAAGTATGGGGAATGCATACAAATAATGCTGTTTCTCACCTCTGCTATGGCTTCCATGAATTTAACTCATGCTTGATGGATGCTAAAATGCCTTAAAGCCTACGGATGCCAGTCTTCTGAAAAGTGGGTGTTATGTGTTGAATTGTGACCCCCCCCAAAAAAAGATATGTTGAAATCCTAACCCCTGGCACCTCAAAATGTGATCTTATTTGGAAATAGGGTCTTTCATCAAGTTAAGATGAAATCATTAGGGTGGGCTCTATTTTAATTTAACTGGTGACCTTATAAAAAGCGGAAATTTGGATAGACACATAAAACAATGGAAGGTCACGTGAAGATGACTGTGTGATGATGGAAGCATGAATTGAACTGATACAGCTGCAACCCAAGGAAACCCAAGGCTACCAGCTAGCACCAGAACTAGGAAGAATCGAGGAAGGAAGCAGCCCAGAGCCTCAGTGAAGCTTGGCCCCGCTGACACCTTGATTTCCAACTTCTGCTCTTCCGAACTATTCGAAAATATATTTCTGTTGTTTAAAGCTACCCAGTTTGCAGCACTTTGTTACAGCAGCTCTAGGCAACTAGCACAATAGGATTTCCATTTCTGTCTATGTGTGAGCACTGGGCATTATTCTTCATTAGTTTTTCTTTCTTTTTTCTTTTTCTTTTTTTGAGAAGGAGTCTCGCACTGTTGCCCACGCTGGAGTACGATGGCATGATCTCAGCTCACTGCAACCTCTGCCTCCTGGGTTCAAGTGATTGTCCTGCCTCAGCCTCCCGAGTAGCTGGGACTACAGGTGCCCACCACCATGCCTGGCTAAGTTTTTATATTTTTAGTAGAGATGGGGTTTCACTATGTTGGCCAGGCTGGTCTCGAACTCCTGACCTTGTGGTCTGCCCACCTCGGCCTCCCAATCATTACTTTTTCTTGGTTTGGTTTTTTGATAGAGAGATCTGAGTGCATGGACATAAATGTTTGAGATTCATGAGCTGAAAGAATGCCTGGGGCTCAAAAGTCAAAGCGTGTGGGTGCAGCTGCCTGTGATGGAGACTAAGTGATTTGTGCTTGCTCTACCTTTCCTCTTTCTGGGCACATGAAGGACTTATTTCCTGGTCTACCTTAGCCTTAAGTTGGTAACAGTGACAGTTGCCTGCTGCCAGTCCTGGGCCTTTGAAATCTCTGATAATTTCTCTTCTGCCACAGTAACCTTGGAGGGCATGCATTCTATTTGGCATAGAAACAAGATTGAGGAAAAACATCCAGTCCCCACAAAGCTTTGTGTGCATGAGAAACACATCTTGTATTAAGCTGAGATGTTGGGCTTAATCTGTGACTTTGAGAATCCTATCCTGCTCTATTACCGGACCAGTAATTGCTCCCAAATGATTTAAGAGGAGATACCCAGGGATCTCAGAAAACAACATTGTTGTCAACTGCAGACCTTTTAAAAGAAGTTCACAGTCTGAGACCTATTTCCTCTTTCCACCCACATTCTTGCAGCTTGATAATACCATTGCTTACAGTCCCCAGAAAAGGAAGACATTATAGCCACGTGCTTAAAAGAAACACATCTTAATAAGAAAAAGTGGGTGTGGGTGGGGTGTCTTAAGGACGAAGACATCCTAAAACATGTGTTTAAACTGTTCTCCTTTAAAGCTGTGGTTTTTCACCCTTTCCCGTGCCCTGTTCACTGTACCCAGAACTAATAAATCATAAGTCACAATTTCTGGGGTGAAGCTTAGGCATATGTAATGTTTGATTACCCTAAAGTGATTCCATTGGACAGCCAAGATGAGAAAACTTCCTCTGGAGAAAAGTTGATCCAACAAGCTGACTGTCTTATTAAGATGTGTTTCTTTTAAGCACATTGCAATAATTTCTTCCTTTACTGAATATTGTAAGCAATGGTATTATTAAGGTATGTTCCCAAGTCCCTAAGGGTATAGCAATGTTTACCTGCACGATCTGGAGAAAGAAACATGGAAACCCTGATCACGCGCAAGGCTTTGATGGCCTAAGGACAATTCCTACCATCTCAGGGATGTCATTGGTAGACAGGCTTCTAGAATTTTCTAATGCTTATCACATCTTCACAAAATGACCATGAGGTCATGAACACTCTCTACATTTTTTAGAGATGGAATCCGAGTCTCAGGGAGATGAAATACCTTGCTCCAGACTGCACAGTTAGTAAGAGCTGAAGTTTGAACTTGAATCTCAGTCTCAGTCTGTCTGAAGACAAAGCCTCCAGAGGGGAGGGTAGCCCCATTGCTCTATGGGCATGATTCTGGTGGTGAACATTGGCATTGTATTCCAAACACAAAACTGTGTTAGAAATTTTTAACTTAGGAGCCCATGATATTAGTCACAGGTTAAATTTCTCCACATAGAAGTGTTCTGAGAATTTTGGTGCAAAGGCTAGCCTGCTAATTGCATGCGTCCAGAGTTTTCATAATCAATAATAAAAGAGAAGGGAAGTTTTGGTTGCAGGCTTATTGAAAGACCAACCTCCTGAAGCACACTTTTAGCACATAAACCAACCTCCACCACCCTCCCAAATAGACTCTCTGACAATCCGAAATAGGCTCTGATGCCCTGCCCTACTTGCCTTTGAAAATGCCATTTCCTCACCCCCAACCCCCTCACTGATCCTTTTCCCTTGAACAATTCTTACCTTCCTTGTAGGAGTATAAGTGTTAACTTCTGCAGGGAGATGGTGGTTCCTCTTTCTTTCTTCTCCCATGGCTGACAGTCTTCTCCAGAATGACCCCTTTCACTCTGTGACCCAAAGGTCAACTGAACCAGCAACAACCAAACAGGAGAGTCTGTTTCCATAGGGCTGAGACTATGCCACGTTCACCTTGATGTCCCAGGGTCTGGATTCAAGAACGACGTTGGACATACATGAGGCCTGTGATTTAGAAAAAAATAAGTAAATGATGAATCAGTGGGAAGTTTGCTCTTTTGAGCTAGGCCAAGGGATTTCACCAGCCAAAGAATCCTTGCTATTCCTCTGACCGTATTAAAAATAAAAACAGCAGTGAGGTGTATTGGGCCATTTGCTGTTAGCCTGTGGTTCCTTTTATCATGGGGAAATCATTTGAGCTTCGAGCTGGAGCCCCTGCTGTTGGCAGCATGTCCTCTGCCCCATTAAGAGGATTCCCCCCACCCCCCGTAATTACAGGGTAAATGACTTGTTAAATCCAGAGCCCTCACAACACATCTCCTGACATGCAGTTCATATTCCTTGGGTGGTTTAAACGCACTTTCAAGTAGTACATATTTTATAGAGAAAGGAGAGTTCTCCAATTAATAGTAATCGTGATCGAAGCAGTAATGCTCTTCTGCAGCCTGAACCCGCAAGAGGAGACACTGGAAGGCCCATGTTAATTGCCACAAAGAGCTATGTCTATCTGCGGCGGTATATAAATAATTAATTAGAGGAAAGGGGGATGCTGCAGCTGTGATGGTCTTCCAGGAGGTTCGGATATTTATGTAGTGCTGATTGCTAAAAATCTTCTCCGAGTAATTATTAGTAAAAGTGGAATGTCTACATTTGTAAGGGAATTTTAATTAAAGGGAAGGTGACTCTCATTATGGGGAAGAAGTAGGGTTTGGGGATTTACATGTAGGTCCAGAACTAAAGCGTCGGGGCCTGATTGGCTCTCGCCACTGCTGCTTGGACAACAGCAGGAAGCTCAATTTCTCTGGGTTCAATTTCCCCTGGTCTTTAAACCAGGGGAAATAAAGCCGTTATGAGTGCTTGCAGTTCCATTGGATAAACAGGCCCTACAGTTGAAGGCTTTTTATCTGATTCACTTGGGATTGCCCGACAGAGTGGGGCCACACATCAACTCTTTTGAGTCCCAGTGTCTTCATGTATAATACTTGCATGCCACCATTTTCAGGTTGGCTTTCAGGGCAGTAAAGGAGACCAAGTATGCAAAAGGACGTGGAGCCACTTCTGGAATATCTTGGACTTTGAAAAATATTATGAGAACAACTTCTGTCTATTACTTCAATTTTCTTTGGTGTAACTAATTTGGCTCTCAAGATTTAGAAAAAAGTAAAGTATTTTTCTGTGCTCTCAGTTTATGATCACTCTTCATTTCCACAGTGAGTATGGTGACTCTTCACATTTTAATTAAGTAATTTGGGGGGAGATGTATAGATTATTTAAGGAGCTGATACAGGCCATGCCATATCATGCAAATATTACACATATTTTGGGTGAAATTCCAAATATCTCATGGAACCCCATGTTGACCACCAGATGCCTTCCGTTAAAGACCCATGGCCTAGACGGCTGGACTAAGGAGATTTCCAGAGCCATGCAAAGAAAAGGAGAAGCAAATCGTCCCAGGTGACACATGATGCCATGATATTATGGGCAGGCTCTCTTTCCCGCCGCAGGAAGGCAAGTTAATTTCAGACTCAGCCCAGCCCTTTTGCTACATGCCAAAAAGGAAACTCATATTCCGGACATGCATCCACCCACAGATGGTCAGGGATTCTCATTTGGCCTGTGGGAAACGCTGTTCAGTCTTGTCTTCCCACTATCCCAAATATACATGGACACAGACAATCAAGATATAACAACATTTAAGGGAAACTGGCCTTTAGAAGGGAGGAACAAAATTCAAACAGATGAGGTAATGTGCAGGGAAATAGACTTCACAGAGAAAATGGATCAGCTTATCTATTATCCCTTGAGTGATTCAGTGGGATATACTGACATCAGTACAAGGACAACTCTGCTGTTCAAAATTTGAGTTCTTAGAAAGAAAAGCTTTAGGGGCCAGGTGTGGTAGTTTACACCTCTAATCCCAGCACTTTGGGAGGCCGAGGCGGACGGATCACTTGAGGTCAGGAGTTTGAGATCAGCCTGGGGAACATGGTGAAACCTCGTCTCTACTATGAATACAAAAAAAATTAGCCAGGCATGGTTGTGGGCACCTGTAATCCTAGCTATTCTGGAAGCTGAGGGAGAACCCACTTGATCCCAGGAGGTGGAAGTTGCAGTGAGCCGAGATTGCACCACTGCGCTCCAGCCTGGGCAAAAAAGGGAGACTCTGTCTCAAAAACATTAATTTTTTTTTTTTTTAATTTTTAAGAGAAAAGCTTTAGGTAGTTAAGAGAATGACTGGCAGAAAAAACACAAAGATTCAGTTAGGAAACTAGAGCAGGAGTTGGCAGACTTCCTCGTGGAGGACTGCAGAGCAGACATTTCCAGCTCCGTGGGCCTTACCGTCTCCATCACAATTAATCTGCTCTGCCCTCGTATAGTGAGAGTGGCCACAGTTAACACATAAAGAAATAGGTATAGCTGTGTTCCCATAAAATTTTGTTAACACACAAATTGGAATTTCATGTCACTTCTATATGTCACAAAATATTATTCTTCTCTTGATTGTTTTTTTCTAATCATTAAAAAATGTTAAAGCCAGGGTGGGACATGGTGGCTCACGCCTGTAATCCCAGCACTTTGGGAGGCCAAGGCAGGTGGGTCACAAGGTCAGGAGATCGAGACCATCCTGGCTAACATGGTGAAACCCCCTCTCTACTAAAAATACAAAAAAATTAGCCGGGCATGGTGGCGGGTGCCTGTAGCCCCAGCTACTCGGGAGGCTGAGGCAGTAGAATGGCGTGAACCTGGGAGGTGGATCTTGCAGTGATTGTGCCACTGCACTCTAGCCTGGGCAACAGAGCGAGACTCCGTCTCAAAAAATAAAAATAAAAATGTTAAAGCTATTACTAGCTCTTGTACACATTACGAGTTGTATAAAAATGGGTGGTAGGCTGAGCTGAATCTCCAGGCCATAGTTCATTGACCCCTTATATAAAGCATGGAGCTGAGTTGTTTAAAAAAATTCCATCTGAAACACAGAAAGATGTGAACATGGTGAGGGAAGTGGTAAGAAAAATACAAGCTAGATTTAGCCAAGTTTTTCTTATCACTGAAATTAAAAATGCATACAGCTCTATATTTTAGTTCATTCATTCATTCACACTGCCCTAATTAACTGGAAAATAAGGAGAATGAACATTTGATTCCCCACTGTGTGCTAAAAGATGTTATTTTTATATCTCACCTTTCTATAAGGTGAGCATTATTGAAGTTTAACCGGATACAGCATGCATAAAATAACTCAACTGAGAACCACAGCACTAAAAGAACCACAACTAGCAGCTGAATCTCGGTCTGCAGTTTCCAAAGCCGGTTCCCATTCTCCTTCACAATATAAGGGTTTTAAACATTTTTGACCCAGTCCTGGCTTCAGTTACTTTACTTTGTCTCATTTGATATCCCAATGTAATTGAGAAAATTAGAGATTAACAGGAAAGTTCAATCCATGCAGCTGGTAAATGGCAGAGCCAGGAATCAGCATTAACCATCTAAATTTACAATGGCCAGGCGTGGTGGCTCACACCTGTAATCTCAGTACTTAGGGAGGCCAAGGCGGGCAGATCACTTGAGGCCAGGAGTTGGAGACCAGCCTGGCCAACATGGTGAAACCCTGTTTCTACTAAAAATACAAAAATTAGCTGGGTGTGGTAGCGTGTGCCTGTGATCCCAGCTGCTTGGGAGACTGAGGCAAGAGAATTGTTTGAACCCGGGAGTGGGAGGTTGCAGTGAGCCAAGATCATGCCACTGCATTCCAGCTTGGGGAATCAGAGCAAGACTCTGCCTCAAAAAAAAAAAAAAAAAGGAATCTCAGTTTACAAAGACACACGCCAACTCACGAAACTAAGAAAGTTAATAACTTAATTATCTAGGTGGTTTTCCATCCTATAGAAATTCAACTTGCAAGGCCCTATAAACATCAGAAATGCACTTATATAAAAGTAACAATAGCCAACATGTTTGGACACCTCCCCTCGGCCAGATATCATGCTAAGAGGGTTTCATATATCTTTTCCACAATGGCTACTTGAAGGACAGTGCTACTACAATCCAAATTTTACACATGGGAAACCAAGGCTCAGAGGTTAAGTGACTCAGCCCTCTGGAAGTAGCTTGTATTTTTTTATTTTCTTGTTTATCATTGTTTCTCTCCTTTAGGAGAGAAGGGAAGGGTCACTACTGTATTTCCCAAATATTTAATTTAATTTTGTTTATTTATTTAATTATTTATTTATTTATTTAACACGGAGTCTCGCTCTGTCGCCCAGGCTGGTGTGCGGTGGTGTGATCTTGGCTCACTGCAACCTCTTCCTCCCCGGTTCAAGTGATTCTCCTGCCTCAGCCTCCTGAGTAGCTGGTAATACAGGCACCCGCCAGGACGACCAGCTAATTTTTGTATTTTTAGTAGTGATGGGGTTTCACCGTGTTAGCCAGGATGGTCTCCATCCCTTGACCTCGTGATCCACCCACCTCAGCCTCCCAAAGTGCTGGGATTATAGGCGTGAGCCACAGCACCTGGCCACATTTCTCAAATTTAAAAAAGTGCCTGCTGCACAAGTAGATACTTAACATATTTGTGAAATAACTGAATAGACAAAGGGATTAATAAATGAATGGATAAATGAGTGAACTTACCCACAGTTTCACAGTGAGTATCAGAGTAGAGATGGGTAAGTGTCCTCCCCTCATCAACAACACACAACTCTAAGAAACTTAAACAAAAGTGTGAAGAATCACTGACAGTCACACATGAACGAGAAATGAAGAGGAAGATGACCATCTCTGAGTTTATAGGACGCTCTGTGAAAACAGTACACCAGTTTAGAAAACCCAATTTCAACTGTCACGGTCGTGTCTGATTTGTAAAGCCAAGTACTGACACCCATGATGGAGACACAGCAATGGTATTTTCTAAACCACATCATGGCTTCTTCTTTTTCTTTTTTTTTTTTGAGACGGAGTCGCACTTTGTTGTCCAGGCTGGAGTGCAGTGGCGTGATCTCGGCTCACTGCAACCTCTGCCTGCCAGGTTCAAGCAGTTCTCTGCCTCAGCCTCCCGTGTAGCTGGGATTGCAGGCATCTGCCACCCTGCCTGGCTAATTTTTCTATTTTTGGTAGAGACGGGGTTTCACCATGTTGACCAAGCTGGTCTTGAACTCCTGACCTTGTGATCCACCTGCCTCGGCCTCTGAAAGTGCTGGGATTACACGCATGAGCCACCGCGCCCAGCCCACATCATGGCTTCTTAATGTATCTTAAGCAAAGCAAGTCATATAAGAAAAGCTTCATAAATATTAGCTGCTGTTAAGACTAGTAGGAGGGTACATATGCTGATTTGTGGGAGTGTGGAAGAAGGCAGACTTACAAAGTTGTCTGCACATGGTTATATGAGAATGTACGTGCTTTCAGAGGGGAAAGAAGAGAAAAGAAAGGAGGGAAGAGAGGGAGGAAGGAAAAGAGGAAAAGAAGAAGGGAGACAGGGAGGGAGGGAGGGAGGAAGGAGGGAAAGAAAAGAGGGAGGAAGGGGGAAAGGGAAGGAGGGAAAATAGAAGGGAGGGGGAAGGAGGAAAGGAAGAAGGGGAGGAAGGAAGGGAGAAATGAGGGGAGGAAAGAGAGAAGGAAGAAAAAAAGGAAGGAAGGAAAAAAGGAAAGAAGAAAGAATTGTTGATTTGGATTGGTGGATAGATACACAAATAAAATATGGAAGTATCCAGAGAAATTTCTAGTTTCTGAGACTTTTCATCATTCTTCAACAAGGTTATATACTTATAAAATTTGTATAAACTTATATTGAAGCTGGAAGAGTCTGGAAAACTTGTGAAGGGAGCTCATGAAATGCCCTGGGGAGATGAAATGGGTGTGAGAGGGAATTTATTTGGTCACATCAGAGACCAGAGTTTTTTGCAGTTACTCAAGCTACCTCTTTTTAGCCCACACTTTCTGTGATCGCTCTGTGGTCCTGCTCAGGATTTCTGCAGTTCATTGGACCAGATGGCAGAGCCAACAGGCAGGCTGGCACGGTGTGGGGGGAGACCCAGCAGCTAATGAGCCTTTTAAGTGTGTCTCTTATAGGAGGGTTGAACCAACCTGCGACAGAACTGATGCTCATTTCTCAGACAACGTGGCAGCACACAGGATCACACACACACACTCACTCACACATACTCACACAAACAAAAACTCAATATGCATACCTTCACATGCATGCTCACACACACTCACATACACAAACTTATACACACAAATACCCAATCCACACTCTCATTCACACATACTGACACATAAAAACTCACGTATACATACCTTCACATACAAACGCATGCACACTCACATACACAGACTTATATACACAAATATCCAATCCACACTCTCACACATTCATGCCTAGAACTTCTCACATGCCCATGCTTTTACCTACATACACACACACTCATGCAAATACTCAGCTATGCATATTCTAACTGCATACTCATATGCACACTCCCATATAGTGTCATACACACTTGAATGTACACACACTCACATATGTACACACACAGTGACACATGCACATTCACATACATAGTCACAATATTCACATGCATTCATACATGCAAATGCTCACATGTGCAAAATCTCACATGCATAGTCATAATACACACATGCATTCATACATGGAAATGCTCACATCTGCACAATCTCACATGCATGGTCACAACACAAACGTACTCACGTGCACTCATACATGCAAATGTGTCTGCACATTCTTACCCACACAATCACATTCTTATGCAATCATACCCAGAAACACTCACACACACTTGAACACGCTCAGATATATTCATCTGCACCTATTTATCCTCAAACCTCAGAAATCATTTTACCATGCTCTATGGAGTCTGTAGGACATGCTCTGTAAACACGCACCACCCATCTCTCACAGAAAAATCCTCTTGGCTGAAGCCAGTCTTCTGGCTATGTCAGCCTACCTGCCTAGTTTAGGTTGCCTCCCCGCTGCCAGAAAAATCTTGAAGGACCAGGTCGGGGAAATTCATGGAAAAGCTAGAAAGACTTGGGGGAAGGGCCCTCTAGCTGGTCAATAGCATAGCCATTTGTGCAGCAGCTATTATCCCCCGCCTTTGTATTATTCAGAAATCCATACATTGTGTTTGCCTTTTGTGTTCAGCTTCCAACAAGCCTCCCTTTGTCCCTGTCACAAAGGCCAATGAACTCTGTGTGGCAAATAAGTTTGAGGGCTGGCTGGACATTATGACTAATTGTGATGCAGTCTATATCCTTGAGGCTGTAAACCGATATCAGAAGACAATGGCAGAGAGGGAGCCCATTGAGTGGAGAGAGTCCCCTAGTAACCTCCGGGGGCCGAGATGGGCAACAAGGAGGCTATTGAGGATGGCAGCCCCAGCACAGAGCCTGGCGCAGCGGAGCGGGTGGCAGGGCCACATGGCTCGGCTCGAAGGCTGCTTTGTTTGCCCAACAGTGAAAACCGGCCTGTTAGAAATAGTTCAGTTTATTTCTTTCCAACTTTATGGAAATATAATTGACAAGTAAAAATTGTATCTACCCAAGGTATATAACAGGGTGATATGATATATGTGTATATATTGTGTAATAATGTTTACAATCGAATTAGTTAACACATCCATCACCACCCACATTTACCATTTATGTGTGTATGTGTGTGTGTGTGTGTGTGTAGGGTAAGGACACTTAAAATCTGCTCTCTTATCACATTTCAAGTAAACAATAGAGTATTATTAACTATAGTCACCAGGCTGCACATAAGATCCACAAAAGTGACTCATCTTATAACTAAGTTTGTGCCCTTAAACCTACATCTGCCCGTTTTTCCTACCCTAGGATTAGTTTTGTGTAGATTGCTCAGAAACTTGGAGAAGAAAAAACAAGACAAAATAAACCACACAAAAAATAGACCATCCCAGGCCCCTCCCCAGCCACATGCATAATCCAGGCCTGTTCACTGTGGCTTCTTTTTTTTTTTTTTTCTTTTTTTTTTTTTTTTGAGAAAGAGCCTCACTCTGTCGTCCAGGCTGCAGTGCAGTGGCATGATCTCAGATCACTGCAACCTCCTCCTCTTGGGTTCAAGCGATTCTCCTGCCTCAGCCTCCCAAATAGCTGGGATTACAGGCATGCACCACCATGCCGGGCTGGTTTTTTTGTATTTTACTAGACACGGGGGTTTCACCATGTTGGCCAGGCTGGTCTCGAACTCCAGACCTCAAGTGACTCACCCACCTGGGCCTCCCAAAGTGCTGGGATTACAGGCGTGAACCACTGCACCTGGCTCCACTGCAGCTTCCTGATGCAGTGCCAGGAAGTCATGCTAATCATCACGGATATTAAAAAGGAGTGGAGGAGCTACCTGCTCGATGAACATCTCATTTAACTTAAAACATCACTTCCACCTGGCTTCTCTCTGCCATGGCACGGCCTGTCTAGGGACCACTGTCCACCTAGGATGAGAATGGTCATCTGATCTGCCCAAACCCCAGTGCTAAATTCCCATGGGAGGGCTGATCATTCTTCCATTGGCAAGTAGCACTTATTTATTCACTCAACAAATATTTATCACATGCTTGCTGAATGCCAAGGGCAAGGCACCAGAGGAAGAGTAGTGAGTGAGTGAGATTAAAGCCCCTCCATTTATTTTTTATTTTTAAATTTAAAGAATAGCATTTATTTGAACTATTATTTTCTTTCTGAAAAAAATTAAGTAGACATTAAAATGACCTTTTTTGTTTCTGTTACAAAACATCACTGAACAACTATGGTTGGGATATACAATTCAGTTGGTCAGTATTAGGAAAAACCTGGATTTCTGAATGTAAATCAAATGTTAGATTGTATTCATTTTGATATTATTTCCAATTGAAATGGGTCACCAAGAAAATGATCATTTTCATACCTTTATTTCTGTATAAAATGCACTATTTCATTTTTCTGTCCATAATTACTCATTAGATTCTTGTCTATCTTCTTATTCACATTACTACGCAGAATATGGAGAATGGAATAGAACTCAATTTCTTTTCCTATCCTAGTTTTCCACTGAAGGGCAAGAAGGTTAAAAGGCCATAGACTTCTGAATGTGAGAAAACGTCAGAGACTGCTATATTTAAAGCACTTTCCTTACATGAAGTGAGGTTCCAAAGCTGAAGTCTTTTCCCAACAAAATACCAAAATATTACCAAGATTCTAAAAGTATATCCATTTTCAATAAATACCTTCAATAGTCTCACCAGTTATAAAACGATAATTGCACATTTTTAAGATCAGCTTATAATCTTCCCCTATAAGAGATGCAATTTCCCTGCTGTCTCAGAGTGGGCATTCCATTAGGCTAGAGATAATGCATCCGAGGACAGGTGACTACAGGTACTTGGAAAAAAAAGCCTGTGAAGGGGTTGAGAGTGACAAGGAGAATGACCTAGTTCATTTGTAGCTCTTGGGAGCTCCCAGCAGAGATGACTTTCAGCTGAGACCCCAAGGATGAGAAGCGCTACTGTGCAGGCAACTCTCTGGGGAGAGCGTTAGGAATGGAGGACTCTGAGCAGGTCGTGAGGTTGGCTGCCCCAGGATGGAGAGAAGGCCAAGGAGGCTGCAGTGTACCGACAATGGGGACAGAGAGTGGTAGGAGGTGAGCCTGTAGAGGTGGGGTGCTAAGTCAGGTGAGGGGTCACTATCTCCCTGCACTCTGATAGAGAGGTGTATCTAATAATTATTATAGTTCCATTATCTACTGCTTATGATCTGTGTGGCCAAGGATGAGCTGTTTACTTTCTGAGCTCTACTTGTCTCTAAAATGGGTAAATGATCATAACCTTCTACTAGGACTAATGCCTGAAGTCCGTAAAGGGACTAGGAGAGTTTCTGGCATAAGCTCAACAGGAAGCACATACACTATCACTTAATCATCAGAGCTGCTATGATTGATGGCAAAGATGGCGACAGCGTTATGTGGCTCCCATCTTCCTAACAAGCCAGGCAAAATGTTAAACAGAGCAGACATTCATGGGGTTAAGAGGACCGTCTCAGGTCTCCAGCAGACTCCAGTGCTTTGAATAAAGAGGCATGAAGTGAACAAAGGAGGTGTATTAGTCTGTTCTTGGATTGCTATAAAGAAATACCTGAGACTGGGTAGTTTATAAAGAAAAGAGGTTTAATTGGCTCACAGTTCCACAGGCTGTGCAGGAACCATGGCAGCATCTGCTAGGAAGGTCTTAGGGAGATTTTACTGATGGTGGAAGGCAAAGTGGGAGCAGGTGTCTTACATGTAAGAGAGTGACGTGGGGAGGAGAGACGCTAGACATTTTTAAACAACCAGCTCTCATGAGAACTCTCTCACCATCACGAGAACAGCACCAAAGGGACTGGGCTACATGGTGCATGAAGGAACCCCTCCCACGATCCTATCACCTCCTACCAGGCCCCACCTCCAATGCTGAGGATTCCGATTAAACATGAGATCTAGGTGAGGACACAGATCCATACCATATCAGAAGGTCACAGATGAATGGGAAAAGTAGACAAAAATGTTAGCAATTTTAATAAAATGTGATGGAGGGGCTGCAAGGTGCTAGGGAGCACCACGGAAGGCACCAACTCAGTCAGAAGGAACACTCCTGGGAGCAAGTCACAGTTGGCTGCAGCCGGGTAATTCCAGTGGGTGTGAACCAGGCACAGCAGAGAGCAGATGGGGGTCTCTGCTGTGCCTGGTTCACACCCACTAGAATTTCCCAGCTGCAGCCAACTATGCTCACATAGAGCAGGCTCCATATGCATCATCTTCAAGGGCAAGAAGACCTGGACACTCTTGGTGCTCCCCTGAGCTTCCTGGCAACATGGTCAGCTGAAATGTGAAGAATAAAGGGCTGGTGACAAGGAATAGGGTAGAAGACGTCCCAACTACGAAGCCCATCTGCGAAGCCAGGATGCACAGCAAAGAAAGCTCTTCACCATCCCAGTGTTCAGTTATAGGAAATAACAAATTTCCCTTTTTACTACAGCCAGTTGGAATTTGCATTTTTCTCATTTACCACCTAAAAGATTCTTACACTTTTTTCCTATCCTATTTTTCCACTGAAGGGCAAGAAGGTTAAAAGGCCA
This sequence comes from Hylobates moloch, assembly GCF_009828535.3. Lineage (NCBI taxonomy): Eukaryota > Metazoa > Chordata > Mammalia > Primates > Hylobatidae > Hylobates > Hylobates moloch. The sequence goes on from NW_026652281.1 coordinate 10,204,558, forward strand.
TAGACTTCTGAATGTGAGAAAATGTCAGAGACTGCTATATTTTTTGTGGATCTTTACATAAGATCCACAAAGTGCCAGGAAAAGTAGGAGGCTGTGCAGAGAAGAACAACAAGCACCCAAAACTCAAGTGCAACCCACTCAGGGCTCCAGGGCCCTTGGCTGATGTCTAAAGAATCATCAACCAGCTAATCCAATTTTCAAAAATTAATCACACAGAATACTGTGTCAAATAGATGGGCACGGTGTGTGATTCTTTCTTTCTGGCTTTTAAGAATTACATCACGTATCTCTCCCGAATTATTGCATTTTGTGCTGGTCTCTAGAACTTCCTATCTTGCCCATCTTTGGAATCCAGCTATACTCTGGGCCTAGTATCGTAGCTGGGCAGTGAAAGAAAAATTGGAAATTAAGAGTGACTTAGAGTTTTAGGACTTTTGGCCTGAGCAATGGAGTGGTGGTTATTGCTGTTAACGTAGAAGAAGGAAATTGGCAGAGGAAGAGTTTAGAATGTGGGGAGATGAATGAAGAGTTTTGGTTTGGATACATTACGTTTGAGATGCCTAGTGAAGAAGTTGAGAGAGATGTTACGTTGACAAATCTGGAACACAAATAAAAGACAGAGTTGGAGCTATAACTGAAAGGAAAAACAGTATATCGATGGCATTTAAAAGCTAGAGTACTTTTGGAAGAAGTGAGCCGTCAGCTATGTCAAATGAAGCCGAGTCATTGATCAATGATTAAAAGTAATCCAGATAATTGACCAATGGACTTGGCAAGATGTAGGTCTCTGGTGACGTTAATAAGAGCTGTGTGGTGGCATATGGAAGGAAGGAAAGTTGAGAAAGAGAAGAGCGTGGGTTTTTCTAACCCTGTAGTATTTTTCATGTCAAAAGGGCAGAGAAATTGGGCTGTAGCTGAAGGGCAATGTGGGAGGCCTTTTATCACTGAGTTTGAGATGGGCCATTTTGTTTGTTTTTTGAGATGGAGTTGTGCTCTGTCACCCAGGCTAGAGTGCAGTGGCATGATCTCTGCTCACTGCAACCTCCACGTCCCAGGTTCAAGCGATTGAGACGGGTCTTAAATGAATGAATGAAACTCTGCATATAGGGATGAATGAACAAACCATCCAAGCCTTAGGTAAAAGTTCAAAGCTAACTTCCTGACGGTATGCCCCCCAGACAAACAATGCTCTGGTCTCGCGGGATCCACACAATGAATTGTTTGGCATTGGCTTATCAAAGAGACCTTTCATTTCTCAAATGCCCTTATGGAAAAACAGCCATAAATTTTTTTTTTTCAGGATTGAGGATATTTCCAGGTGTTTCCTGGATGGTCCAGGTGGACGTATGAAAGTACTTCCCAGGGAGGCTTGGTACTTTCCTTGTTGGTCAGACTAGGTCCTGAGAATTTCTGTTGTAGGAATGAGGCATAAGGCTCCAGTTTTGAGTCTAACAATACATAGAGTGGCTCACTGGGATAACTCTTAGGAGAAAAACCAGACTTGATGCCAGTGTTATTTCCAACAATCTTGCCTTAATTTTTTTTCTCCGTAATTTCCTTTTTCCTTTTGCTTAAAAGAAAATAGAAAAGAAAAAGAACTTCAAGAAATAAAAACATGCAAAAACATGTCTATTTATTGAATTAGCCCAAAGCAAACAACATCAAATCAGGTGGCCTATCCTACCATCTATTATTTTTGTGGGTTCTAAGATTTTTACTCCTCTGTGCCTGAATAATGTTCTTGGAGGGCTGCCTCATTAATGAACCACTCTGGTGAAGTTTCACAGGTATGAATAATGAATAACAATTAGGGACATTTGAAAAGTAATATTTTTTCCTGCAATTTGAAAATCGATTTATGAATTTGAGGAGCCTCCAATTTCATTAAATAAGTGGTTTCTTCAATTGAGTCCTTTTGCCAGTCTTAAAAAAGCCCCCCCCCCCGCCCCCCGGAAAGCTGGCAAACTAGTGAACTTTTCTTGCCAGTTCATTGATTTTGATAGAAAAGAAATTTTTGATATTTAACAACATTTGATTATGTGCACGAGAAAAGTCCAGAGTCATTCTCACCTAGATAATTACAACATGGAAACCATTTATCCAACAGTTTGGGACCATCAACAATTCTCTCAAGACTATTTTTCTAAGAAATTTGGTCAAATTTTCTAATAAGTATAATCTTGAAAATTCATAAAAGAGGGTATCTAAAGCCAAAGAAAGAACTGAGAAGAGAAAATAAAAAAAAAAAGAGGGTACAGCGTGCATTTAGAAAATTATTAGGAAACAATAAATAGAGAGAGATTTGGCTTATCAGATTCTTTCCAAAACTGCTGCAAAACACCACCTCTGGAAGACTTCCTTGATAATTCTGATCAATTTGTATCATTTATTTAGTGCACAAGTACTATGATCCTATAGCTTGGAAAAATAATTTATCTAAGATATATTTATTGATCATTTACAATGCTCCAAGAACTGAAATGTGCTCTAAGGACAAAGAAGTAAATAGAATATTTTACCAATTCATAAAATTCTCAACTTAGGCCAGGCATGGTGGCTCACATCTGTAATCCTAACATTTTGGGAAGCCAAGGCGGGTAGATCACTTGAGGTCAGGAGTTCAAGACCAGCCTGGCCAATATGGCTAAACCCGGTCTCTACTAAAAGTACAAAAATTAGCCAGGTGTGGTGGCAGGCGACTGTAATCCTAGCTACTTAGGAGGCTGAGGCAGGATAACTGCTTGAACCCAGGAAGTGGAGGTTGCAGTGAGCCAAGAACACGTCACTGCACTCCAGCCTGGGCACCAGAGCGAGACTCTATTAAAAAAAAAAAAAAAGAAAAAATTAAAACAAGAGAAAAATCCCCAATTTAGACTCTAGAATAATAGAAAAGTCAACAGAAAAAAATGAAATGAAAACAGATAAGCATCTCACCCTTCTACTTCTCACTTGTTTTTATTATGACACAGAGATAAATTTTTTTTTCAGTAGGATTACCTATAGTAAACACAGAGAATATTTTTTCTTTTACTTTAGTTTTCTTCCCTGACATATCCACATAATGCTTCTTAATTGGCTTCACTTTTGAATCAATGATGTTAAACCACAAAGTCTGCAGGACATCTCAAGCATTTTATGGAGAACAGCAACTGCCAAGCAGCAAATCTCAAGTCTGGGCTAATCACTTGTTCTTCAAAGTATTGAGCTCTCACCTGGAGTCACTGGTCCTATTTAGCTATATGTGTCAAGGAAAGCCATAGGATTGATCTTCATGCATCAGGCAAAATAATAACTAAAATAATATCCAGCTGCGCTCAGAGGGCTGTTTTCTCAGAGATGGAAAATATTTCAACAGCACAAAGTCGATCATGTTCTTTGGAATTATTTACATTTACCTCCATCTCCTGAGTTAATTCTTAGAGAATCGTGATTTCAGTTTGCTTTCTTGTATTAACCATTTTAGATCTTTATCTTGAGTTCCACCCTTGGTCAGCTATACAGATCTGGATATTAGAATATATACCCTCAACAACTCCTCCACGCAAATATTTGAAATTAAGAAATTCCAGGAATTAGCTTGTCTAGCACCTGGAGTTAGGTAGACCGAGGATCCACCTCTCAAGTCAAGGGATTTATGACTATGGTCACACATGAAACTGCTTGGATTATTGACTAAATTAGTCTGGGGTGAGGCGGGTCTCTGTTTCTTTCCATGTTTTCCAGGTGATTCTAACACAGTGGATCTCAACCTTGCCTGTTTTAAATATCTCAATATGCAGCCTCTAGTGCACATTCACTATATCAGATTCCCTGGTGGTTGGACCCAAGCATCAGAATTTTTAAAAAACTGTCAATGATTCCGATGTATCATCAAAAACGGAGAAAAGGTGCCTTAACCCTGCTACTTAATAGGTGTGTAATCTTGGTGAGTGGTTTAATCTGATTTAGCTCAGTCTTCTAATCTCTAAATTGGGGATAATGTCCATTCCTGTTTTACAGAGTGTTGTAAGAATTATATGAAATAATTCATGTGAAGTATTTCATAGTGTTTAGTACATAATAAATGTTTGATCAATAAAATCATCACTGATTTATTGTTATTGATCAGTTCATCTGCCATAACACAATACCACAGACTGAGTGACCTGAGCAACAGACATTTGTTTTCTCACAGTCCTGGAGGCTGGAAGTCTAAGATCAGGGTGTGAGCATGGTCAGGTCCTGCTGAGGGCTCTCTTCCTAGCTTGCAGATGGTCACCTTCTTGCTGTGTCCTCACAGGGCAGGGAGATATATATATATATTTTTTTCTTTCTTTCTTTCTTTCTTTTCTTAATAAGGCCATAGTTCAATCAGATGAAAGCCCAGGCTTTATGAACCCATTTAACCTTAATTATCTCCTAAAGGCCATAGTTCCAGATATAGTCACTTAGGAGGTTAGGGGTTCAACATAGGAATTTTGGTAGGACACAATTCAGTCCATAGAGATTATCATTAATATCTATTTCCAGACCTCTTCTGTTGGGGTGATTGTCTCAATTTGCCCACGATGTTTCTGGTTTGGGCATTTACAGTCGAGTGTCCCAGGAAACTCCTGTTGCTTTCAATACCGAATCCATTCACCCAAAGATCCAAGCTAAAATCCTTAGCCAGCCTAGAGTCTTCCTTCACATCTACCTTCTGCCATCTGATCAACTACCAAATCCAAGCAATTGTAATGTTTATAAACTATTTTTGTTTTGCTTCCATATGTCCATTCTTACTGTTGCTGCCATTGGTTGTTTTCTCATTATCTCACATCTGAACCATTACAGAATCCTCTAAATTAGTTTCCCTTCACCAAAAACCAAACTGGAGCATGAGTCAGAATCTCCTGAGGACTTGTTAAAACACTCATTGCTGCTTGTCTGCTGCCTCCTGTTCTCTGATGGGAAAGGTCTGGGGTGCGGCCTGTGAATCTGCCTTTCTAACAGGCCATCCTAATGCTGTGGGGCACTGAAATTTCAGGTTCAGAGCAGAGTGACTGGTGGTTTTCACTCTGCACATCCAGAGCCACTGGGGAGATGGAGCCTGCTGGAGATTCCAGAAGCATGTGGGTCATGCAGCAGTGACACATTCCCATCCAGGGTCCTTTTGTGGACGGCAGAGCTCCACATCAGCAGGAAAGGCCTGGCACCAGGCTAGCTTATTGTCAAGTGACCTGCTCAGCTGTGAACTCTTTTTATCCTCTCCTAGTTCCTGTTCACAACAGTTACTCCTAATGTAAAATGCTGAGTCAGTGACTCTTAACAGACAGTTAGGTTGGGACATCCTGACTTATGATGTGGGCTGCAGCATTATCCATCATGCTCATGACCTTGGCATGCTCCAAACTCTTCACCAACCCACGAGGTAAAGTGAATGTCTCCAAACAACTGGGAAATTGCACTTCCTAAAAATCTTCACCTGATATTAACATATTTATTCACACTGGATCAGTTCTGGATTCTCTTTATTCATTTGTCCATTCATTCATTTGTTCAGTAAGTAGTTATTGTGCCTGCTTTGTGTCAGGCATGAGGAATACAATGAGGAAACTCAGAACCTCTTCCAAATTCCACAAGGTTTTGAGTATAGGGAAATTCCTCCATGTCTGAAATTTGAACAGAAACTCAACTGTCTTGTTCCTGTTATTTTCTAATATGTATGGGGCAGAGCATCTCCCCTTATGCTCATAAGCCTGCACATAAACAATTTGACAAAATCCTGAAGTTTCCACCTGCTGCTATATTCTTAAGATATGGACACACATGCTCTCACATGCACACAACTTTCATGGCACATATTCACCAGTATTTCTTTGGTGAAGCTTCTGTAAGTTAATTGTATTAGTTATTGTCACTGGGTAACAAATTGCCCCAACACTTCTGAGCTGAAAACAGCACACACTGTTATCTCTCAGTTTTTTTTTGCAATAGGAATCTGGGTTCATTTTACTGATTGGCAACCACTGTCCAATAGTCAATTCTACCATAAGGCTTTATATATATTTAGTCACATATGTAGGTATAGATAGAATCTTTTAAAATTCTAGAAGAAATGAACTAAATAAGCCAAGGCCCTGGAAAGAATTGGCTACACCACGGGAAATGTGGTATATATGTGAGAAGACAGGTATTCAATCTATTATATGAGACATTAGGCCATATTATTACCTCTTTGAAAACTCAAGCTTTGCTAGTGGACTCTCCTTATATTAAATGGACCTTAAGATTTCTTTCTAAGAGGGGAATATGAACATCAGCTCTAATTAACTTGGGGCATGTAATTTGCTGAGAGCTGGTTCATGGACATGGTGGCTCCCAAGCTGTTCTGATGAATCAGCAAGCCGTTGAATGACTCAGCACATCTCTTATAATGAGCTCGGAGATATCCACTTTCCAAGTAAAAACTTTGTCTCATAATATGGGAGTCAGAATATGATGCCAACAATGGGGCCAGAAAATGAGAGTCCAAAATTCAGAAATACTTATCTGCTACTATATTTTAAGACTGGTAAATGTGAAATTTAAAGTACCCAGGCCCAATGTGGGCATTAAGGCATGGAACCGAGTTTATAGAATGCAGGAATGACATAGAAAGCAGGGTTATTAGCGGCTTACTTGGCGTGATAATATCAACTGATGAACACTTCCCAGGATCCATTCCCACTGATAAGAACTTATCACTGCACATATTGATTGGGGATTTATCTGTACCATCTGTGGCTCTGGAAACTAATGATTTGGACCTGTGTTTCCTCCAAAGGTGAAATACTGAGAAGCCCCATGTGGATGTGTAGGAAGCTCACACTGATAACTTCTTGTACTCAGGCCAGTGTTGCAAAATGTTTTGTAGGGTAGTTTCTGGGCTGCGGGCCTGCACTGAGAATGTGCAGGGGCTGCACGTCCCAGAATTAGAAACGGTGACCTCTTAGCCCAGAGATTCACATGGTCTTGATAGCTGAAAGAATTCCACAAATGGTGGGGCCTACAACTTCAGCATCAAAAGAGCTCAAAATGTGAATATTTACCCACATGTTTTTGCCTAAAAGGCTGTTTATGGCCTGAGAAAGTTTCTAGGGCAGAAACTCTAACTTGAACCTTTTGTAAGAACTATTTCAATGCCCCGTGCAAACATTTCACGAGCTGAATTGTTAAGGGCCCTTTGAATGAGTGAGGCAACACACACATGAGGTTAAAGAGAATGGAAACCAACAAATGAATGATGATATTTAACATAGATCTCAGCCCTGTCAGAGCACCATGAGAGGATGAGATGGGAAAATGTAAATCTAGCACTGATGGCTGTGTGTGTAAACATTCCAGGGTACAACTTGGAATTTCTGAGATAGGGTCAAAGTAGTGAAATGGGGAACAAGTAAATGCTAACATTAATAATCTGTATTTTTTTTTTGAGACAGAGTCTCGCTCTGTCACCCAGGCTGGAGTGCAGTGGCACGATCTCAGCTCACTGCAACATCTGCCTCCTGGGTTCAAGTGATTCTCTAGCCTTAGCCTCCTGAGTAACTGAGATTACAGGTGCATGCCACCACACCTGGCTAATTTTTGTATTTTTAGTAGAGACAGGGTTTCACCATGTTGATCAGCCTGGTGTCGAACTCCCGACCTCATAATCCACCTGTGTCAGCCCCCCAAAGTGCTGAGATTACAGGTCTGAGTCACTGTGCCTGGCCACCATTAATAATATAAATACTGAAAATGCACACAATTTATTGAGAACTTATTATTGGAACAAGCCTTGGGCTAGCTTCTTTATCTATGTATTATGTATCCAAACTGGCATTATGCCAGACAAATATTAGTCTCCCCATTTTAAAGGTAAGCAAATCAAGTCTTGGAGAGGCTAAGAAGCTTTCTTAGGATTAAGCACCTACAAGTGGTAAAGCTGGGATTGAACTCAGTTGTATTTGACACCAAGATCGAATTCAAGAACACCATTGAGCCATAGAATATTTTGGAAATAATGGTGTTATTTCACTCAATGAGTGTAAATAGGAATTCCTGAGCATGATTTTTGTCAGAGATTTACTAGCTTCCTGCTTGAATATTCCAAGAATTGTATGGATGCTTCTTCTCAAGGTAGCCCAATTTACTATGGGATGGAAGAAAATATTTTAAAATTCTTATTTTAGTCCAGATAGATAGAGAGATAGATGGAGGTAGGGCTTGGCTGTGTCCCCACACAAATCTCCTCTTGAACTGTAGTTCCCATAATCCCCACATGTCCTGGGAGGGACCCAGTGGGAGGCAATTGAATGATGGGGGCAGTTACCTCTATGCTGTTCTCATGACAGTGAGCGAGTTTTCATGAGATCTGATAGTTTTGTAAGGGGCTTTTCCCCTCCTTCACTCTATACTTCTCTTGCCTGCCACCATGTAAGATGTGCCTTTGCTTCTCCTTTGCCTCCCACCATGATTGTGAGGCCTGCCCAGCCATGTAGAACTGCAAGTCCATTAAACCTCTTTCCTTTTTAAATTACCCAGTCTTGGGTATGTCCTTATTAGCAGCATGAGAGCAGACTAATACAGATAGACAGATGGATAAATAGATAGGTATCTTGCAGTGGCCACTGGACATATTTGTTGAACTTGAAAAAATGCATATGTTCATGCCTTTAGAAGTACAGATATCTGTTCTGTGGAAAGTGCACCTGAAGGGATTTTGAGGCATATTTCAGCTGAAGAACTTCTTTATTCCAATGAGTTGGCAAACTCTGGGCAGCAGCCAACAGCCAACAGCCAAATCTGGTTTTCTTTCTCTCTCTTTTTTTTCCAAATCTGTTTTTGTAAATAAAGTCTTATTGAATACCAGCCATGCCTACTTATTCATGTATTATCCCTGGTTTCTTTCAAACTACAGTGGGAAGTGTTGAGTCGTCTTGACAGACACTGTCTGGCCCACAAAACCAAAAATGCTTACTGCTTGGCCCTTTACAGAACAAATGTGCTGCCCTCTGTTCTAAAGCGGGAGTGTTTACAAAACAAACAAACTAAAAACACCTGGAGATGTTATTAAAAATGAAGATTTTGGAGTCCTACCCAAACCTACTGACAATAAACTGGGGGAGAGCTTTCCATGTATTTGGAAGAGAACATCAGAGGTTCTAAGGCAGGAAAGAGCGTGGTTATTCATTGGCCAGAAAGGTTCTCAGTAGTGCTTGAACAAAGAGAACAAGGGCAGGGCAGTAAAGGTGCGTTGGGTATATCACACAAGACCTAGTGAGCTTTGGAAGATCTCTGAACTCTATTCCACTTATTGAAAAAAGTGAAGGGGTTCAAAGCAAGGACATAATATGAACACATTCATGTTTTAATAGGATGACACCAGCTGCTGAAAGGAGAACAGATTGGGGAGGGGCAGGAAAGCACACAGACGACCCATAAAGACCTCTCTACACCCTAGTTCAACAACAAAGATAACTTGGACTAGGCTGCCCCATGTCATATATCTGGGCAAAAAGTTCAACTGGATTTCATGGAACGAATGAAGAAATATGAGCTCTGGCCTGCAAAGAAAATCTTATCAGAAAGAAGTGAAATTAAGAAGGGCCCTAAAAGATGGCTGAGGCCGGGCATGGTGGCTCATGCCTGTAATCCCAGCACTTTGGGAGGCTGAAGTGGGTGGATCACGAGGTCAGGAGTTTGAGACCAGCCTGGCCAACATGGTGAAACCGCATCTCTACTAAAAAAATACAAAAAATAGCCTGGCAGAGTGGTGCGTGCCTGTAGTCCCAGCTACCTGGGAGGCTGAGGCAGGAGAATTGTTGGAACCCAAGGGGTGGCAGAGGTTGCAGTGAGCTGAGATGGCGCCAGTGCACTCCAGCCTGGGTGACAGAGTGAGACTCCATTAAAAAAAAAAAAAATGTGGATACCCGAGAAAAATCAAGTGTGTTTTTTTCTTCTATCCTACTACATTCCAATTTGGGAAGTGGTCTAAAAATCACGGTACATAGGCAATAATTCTTTATAAAAACTCTTGAATTGCTATTTCCTTTTCTTGGCAAAATAACCAACATTATATCAACATTATACTAGTTCAATCATTCAACATTCCTTCTCCAGCCCAATGACTTTTGCTTTAAAAGTCTGCCATTTTGAGTGTTTTACATTAATTCATTTCCAATAATAATTACCAATGGAATGTTTACTTTGCTTGCTAACATTTATAGTTCCTCTGATGGGCTAATATTTGTTATTCTTTATTGAAAACCTATTATTAGGAAATGCCTGCTTGAAACTTTTGAGTATTTTGTTTTATTCTAAAGCATGTTGTGCTTTGTACTATGGATTATGGGTGTGTGCATATGAGAGGTGAATACACACATACATACGTGATGGGAGATGAGATTTGCTTTAGATACAACTAATAGGAATACTCATCTCTATTCAATACTATCTACTTGACCCAAATAAATTATGATAGTAAATGCAATTGCTGACCCTTCAGGATTTAGTTCTTTGTGTTGGAAAATGGGGACATTTTTTTCCAGAGAAAAGGTGGATTGACAAGTGACTCTTTCATTTTGTTGTTCTCTCTTCTTCCCCATTATCTAGGATAAGCAACATCACTTTGAATGGTTTGATCACATATTTTAAGTCGATTGCCACAGAGGAGGAATTAATACCTTATGGAAAAAATATATAGTCTGTGACATCATCTGAGCTCCATGAAGAATGCATTTCAAGGTGGAGGAGAGATATCCTACAGGATTCTTTATTGATGCATTACATTTATAAAGTTTAGAAAAAGCTCAGTATTCAAAGCACAGAACCCAAGGGGTTTTCCACACAGGAGAAAGGAATTAAAGAGAGGACAGAGGATGAGGCTGGATCATGGATGCTTCTGTCCTGGCTGGGCTCCGGGGCTCCTTGCTGAACATGCTCCCTGCTTTGGGATGGGTGGAGGCTGCTCAAAACCCCTCTTGGCAGCCATGGTGAGAAAGGAAAGGAAGGTTGAGGAAGGCCATGCGGGAAGGTACTCATTCCCTGTGAGAAAATGGTGACTGGAAACAGCTTTCGTCCTGGCCAAAGGATGCACCAAAAGACATTGAGCAAGTGTCGTAATTGTGGCCAGGAAACATCTGGCTGCATCAGGAAATGAAAGGAATTTTAACATAGGTACATCTGTGGTGACAGTGGGGTGGGGTCCAGTAGTATAAAGACATTTTAACTTTGGGGGAAGGAGATATAAGTGAAAAAATAAGGAAAGAAAAATGTCTAATAACCTGTGTTCTTTTTAAAAAATTTATAAACAGTCTTTTATTTTTTGTCTTATTTATTTAGCTTGGATAGGGTTTACATCAAGTATATTATGAATGCTGAGATATGACGACTACAGAGAATACGTTTCCAGGGAAAGGCCAGACAAAAAAGCCAACTAGAGTCTTCTGGAAGAGATATCTCAAACTTAGTTTTTCTGCAAAACTATTATCAGAGCCCACTTGGGAAATGGCAGATTAGATGCCTAATTAACATATGGCCCTGTAGTTATACTTGATGGCTACTCTCCAATAGGAAAGAAAACATCTTCTTCAAAATATTTTAGAGATTGCTGAGTCAGATAAGAGACTTTAAAAAAGGATTAAACAATTCAAAGTCAGGGAAGCAAAATGGAGATTAGGGGTGGGTGATTTGAATGCTTTCAAGTACATAGGAAACAGCGGGAGATATCAGGAAGACATCAGAGCAATTTAGTAAGTCAGGAGCCAGAAGTCCCCATCTGGGGATGTTTGTATCTCTTCCTAATTTTATTTATCCCTGACTGTACTTCTCCCCATTCCCCATCCCTCTAAAACACCTCCAACTGCATTGGGCTTCATGCGTTCATTTAAGGGTAGCTTAGAGGTACGGGAGAAAAAAATGAAGAAGAAATCCAAGAAGATAATAAAGAGAAAGAGTTTGTTTGTTTGTTTGTTTGTTCCTTTGAGGCAGGGTCTCACTCTCTTGCCCAGGTTGGAGTCCAGTGATGCAATCACGGCTTACTGTAACCTCAAACTCCTGAGCTCAAGCCATCCTCATACCTCAACTTCCAGAGTAGCTGGGTCTACAGGTGCATGCCACCATGCCCAGCTAATTTAAAAAAATGCTTTGTAGAGACGGTGACTTGTTTTTGCCCAGGCTAGTCTTGAACTCCTGGGTTCAAGCAATTCTCTTGCCTATGCCTCCCAAAGTGCTGGGATTACAGGTGTGAGCCACTGCACCTGGCCAAGAGAAAGTTTTAAAGGTGTAGAAACAGAAATGTTTTACTAGCTTGCATTTTTTAAAGTTTTCAACTTTGGATTCTGCTCAGGCTTGAGGGCAGACCGGTCCAGAAAGTAGACCATTAGGTGAGAACAGCTCCAACACCAGGGAGTCATGGAAAAGAAATGGGTGTGTGATATTGAGTCTTTAAAGTGGGATTAGAAGAGAAGACAGCTGAGATCACAGCATTTTCAACTCTGAGCTCTGGGCCAAGTTTCACAAGGCCCCACATCATCACCTGCAGGAGTTGGGCTTGGATTTTCTGAGAGGGAAGGGCAGTGTCACAGGTGAAAGTACAATTCAGCCAGGACTGAGAATGCTCCTTTAAATCATGAACTCCTTGAGAACAAGGTCTCTGTGTTTAACCTAAATCTTGATAACTTCGAGACTTAATTCACTGGCTGAAAGACAAGGCATGCTCACTCCATATTAGTTGAAGTGAGTGTCCCTGAGTGTGCCTTGCACACAAGTTGATAAATCCTTTCAAGAGGACATCTGTGGAATCAACTCGGAGGAGCAGAGCCTGGACTTGTTGCTGCCTTCTCTTTGCCTTAGTTTCCTCTTTGGTAAAATGAAAATAACATGGCCTGGTGCAGTGGCTCATGCCTGTAATCCCAGAACATTGGGGGGCTGAGGAGGGAGGACCACTTGAGCCCAGCAGTTGAAGACCAGCCTGGGCAACATAGGGAGACACCATCTCTACAAAGAATACAAAAATTAGCCAAGTGTGTTGGCAAACGCTTGTAGTCCCAGCTACTTGGGAGGCTGAGATGGAAGGATCCCTTGATCCCTGGAGGTGGAGGCTGCAGTGAAACAAGATCATCCCACTTCACTCTAGCCTGGGAGACAGGACAAGATCCTGTCCCAAAAAAATGAATGAAGGAGACAATGAAAGAAAGAAGAAAAGAAAGAAAGAACAGAGAGAAAGAGACAAAGAGATAAAGAAGAAGAAGGATAAGGAGGAGGAAGAGGGAAGGAAGGAAGGAAGAAAGAAAGGAAGGAAAGAGAATAATCATAAGAGGAAGAAGAAGAAGGAGGAGAAGGAGGAAAGAAAGAAGGAAAGAAAGAAGAAAGAAAGCAGGAAAGAAAGAAAGAAAAGAAAGAAAGAAAGAAAGAAAGAAAGAAAGAAAGAAAGAAAGAAA